>NC_135326.1:9481249-9503521 GCF_048772815.1 Callospermophilus lateralis | reverse complement strand
CATTTGCAGGAAAATTGGGGAACTTGGGACTATGTTAAGCCAAATACGCCCCAAATCAGACTCAGGGGTCACTTTGTCTCCTATCCCGAAGCTAGGCGGGAAAAAGGAATAGAAAGGTGAGGCTGCAGGTCATAAAAATCAAAGGGAGAGCCGGGCGCAGTGGCCCACGCGTGTCATCGTGCAGATCGGGAGGCTGCGGCAGGAGGATTGCCAGTTCAAAGTCAGTCTCAGCAAAAGGGAGGCCCTAAGCATCTCAGTGCGACTCTGTGTCTAAATAAAATGCAAAAGAGGGCAGGGGACGGGGCTCAGGGGTGGAGGGCCCCTGAGTTCCGTCCCCAGTACCTACCCCACCCCCCGGGAAAAAAATCAAAGGGAGTTTACTAGAGGCGAGGACTGGTAGAGGCGGGACGGAGGGGGAAGTGCTGAGGAGGTACGCTGCTAAGTTGTGTGGCCCCATTGTGCGCTTGTACAAGTAGGTGAGGACAAATCCCACCCCCCATTACGCAGCTTTATAACACAACCGTTGAAAAGATGGGGAATCAACGTGGTACCCACTCATCCATAGAATACTACACAGCCAGGAAAAAGGTAAAACGCTGTCATTGACAACGCCCATGCCCCGCCCCCCGGCTCCTCTTTCATGATCCCCAAATCTAAGGAGTGCAGTGGCGGACACTGGCCACTAGGAGGCACAAGAGGAAAGCCCTCACTCCATGCACCTTGGGCACCTCCTGCAAGTCCCCCGTCTCTGTCTGTCACCTCGGCCAGATCCATGTGTCATTTCCGACTTGTGTTCAAAAGTACGTGCCCGGCGCAGCTCAACGGGCTCATGCAACCTGTCACCTGCAGAGAAAGGGACGCTCCCGGCAGCCTGACCCCCAATTCCCCGGGGTGTGTCCAACTGCAGCTGGCAAAGCTGGGGCTCAGGAGACCGTCAGGGTCCCTCTGAGGTCATATAAATCAAGATAGAGACTGGAGGTGATTTGGGGCTCAGTATGTCAGAGTCCCGATCCCAATTCAGGAGAATCATTTGACCCAGAGTAAACCAGCCCCAGGGGACTCAGACTTGGTTTCCTTGTGGGTAAGATGCAGCCCCTGCCGGTCAGCCAGCTCAGAGGGACTAAGCACAGTACCTTCAACAGCGACCCAGCACCACCCACCCTGCAGGCGTGGGATGATTTGGTCCTGAAGGGGAAAGCGAGGTTTGACTCAAAGCAACAGCATGATACAGCATCCGTGAGACCCCAAATCATACCGTACCCCCAAAGTCCATCCCCCCATCTGCAGAACATAACAGAATATCGGGAAGTTCTGCAAGTGTCTAGCTGGATGGATTTCCTCAGGAGGAACGGGTCCAGATGGTGTGGGGAGGTGCAGGGGTGAGAGGGAGCTAGGATTGGCGTGGGATGCCAAGGTGCGTCCTCAACCTGTGGGGACGCCAGGCATCTCCCTACGGGAACCTGTGGGTCCTGAGTGGCTGGTGTTGCAAACCTGCCGTGCAAAATCATATACGGCAGAGAACAAGCCCTGCCTCAGAAACACCGGGGGTCCAGCCCTCCCAGGACCTGGGGGAGGTAGGAGAGTCACTTGCTAATCAGGAGGACGATGCAGGACAATGGCTTGGGATCCCCTTTCTCTCTTCCTTTCCTGGTTTGGTATTTGCAGGATTGAACCCAGAGACGCCAACAGAATGCACAAAAGTCCTACCACTGAGCTAACCCCTAGCATCTTCTCTTGCCCCTTTTTTTGGTTGGAAGACTAGAAACAGTAAAGTGTGGGTGTCCGTGGCCGCCGTTGACGGGCTCTGAAACTCTTCAGGGAGTCTGTGGAGACCTTAGCATAATTGTCAGATTCGTTTCCCGTTCACAAATAACTGAATGGTGTTATCTATTTAAATCCTACAAGAATTCATTCTGACTTTTTTCCTGGAAATCCCAGTCGGTGTCTTAGCAACGGTCACCATGGAGACGCCCAGTCCTCTGGGTTAGGATCTCTGTTACAAAATAAAAGTCTCCCCGGGACTTTTATTTTAAAGACTCAGCCTCCCAGGTCTGAGAATCTGCATTTCTTTCTTTTTCTCTTTTCTTTAAAATAAATCAACAAAATGAAGGGGAGTCCCCCCGAGCTGTGCTGGGGACAGACGGGGGGGGGGGACCCTGGCGCTCGGAAGGCAGCCGAGCCCCTGGGGGTCCGTGTCCACCCTGGGGGGACCTGGTCACTGCAGGAGCCGCTCATCAAACCCAAGGGCACCAGGGAGGGGGCAGCTGGCGATCCCCAGCCAGGGACGGACTCCTGCCGCCCACCACCTCCCGGGGTCCCACAGAGGGTCCCCTTGCAGCCACTCGACATGACATCACGTCCTGCGTCACAAGGAAATGCTGATATTTTTGCAGCGATGACCAGTTTGGAGGCAGCATGTCCCCTGGGTTTCTCGCTGGACGCACCCCGTGGTCCACGCCATTCACATTCGACACCAGCCCAGGACACACGGGTCATGTTTTATTAGGGGACAGAGGGGATGGTGACAACCCGAGGTCCAGGGGACACTTCTATCAACGGCCCCCAGTGCTGACCCCACAGCCTCCTTCCCAGAAGCCCTGGACCTGCAGCCCTGCCTGGCCTCCGGGCACAGCCTCCACCACCTTCCTCACAGACCCCCTGTGACCTGCAGGGGACATGCAGGAGGGAAGTCCTGTCCCTGAGAGGAGCCAGGGGACCCTGAAGGGGGGACTTGTGGGACCCTGACGCAGACCAGGTCCCGGGACCCAGGGGGACGAGGCTCCTTCCTCCAACCCTAAAATCTGCAGGAACAGGTTCCACTGAGAACCAGGCAGCAGGGGCCAGGGGGACCAGAGTGGCCATGGCCGTGGGGACTGGAGAGTGGGAGGTCACCCTGCTGTCCGTCAAAGTCAGGAGGGGACCTGGGCGGGGCTCTCTGGGGACTTCCCTGGGACCCCAATAAAACCGGAGGGCAGGAGGGGCACACTGTCCCTGTCCCCTGTGAGAGGACCCCTCTATCCCTGGAGAGTGTCCCC
Organism: Callospermophilus lateralis; assembly: GCF_048772815.1. Taxonomy (NCBI): domain Eukaryota; kingdom Metazoa; phylum Chordata; class Mammalia; order Rodentia; family Sciuridae; genus Callospermophilus; species Callospermophilus lateralis. The sequence goes on along the minus strand of NC_135326.1, from coordinate 9,500,486 downwards.
TGCCCCTCTCCACCCCTTCAATACGCTCCTGCCTGTCACCCTGTAGACCACCGCGGTCCCCAGTCGCTGGGGACCCCACAGGGTTCCTGACGCGTTTCTGGAGGAGCCGACCACTGTCCAAGGAGCCAGAGGAAAGAGACATCCTTCACCGCCAAGGGTCACTCTGTCTCGATGGCTTTAAAGACTCAGGTTAGACAGGTGGGGGGACTGTCCGGGACCCGGAGCCGCAGGATCCGAATGCAGGAGGGCCCCACCTGGACAGAAAGCCGTCGTGGCCACAGCCGGGGGGCCCAGCCGTGGGGCCAGGCCTCGGCCACTTACCCAGGACGCCCAGGCGGTAGTTGATGGTGATGACGATGACGTTCCCGTAGCTGGCCAGGATGCTGCCGTCGATCATGTTGCCCGTGCCCTCCATGTAGGAGCCGCCGTGGATGTAGACCATGACCGGCTTCTTGCTGCTCTGGTCGTGGATATCTGGGGGGGAGAGCAAGTGGGGGACACCGTAAAGAATCACACTCAGGGGTGCCCGCTGCGTCCAGGGGGGGACGAGGGGCCCGGGGACCGCGGTGACGTCCCCTGCCAGGAACCCCAGGTAGGCAGGCTGACAAGGGGGACAGGCTTTGGACGCTGGCCACCACGGCTGGGACGTGTTCTCTGCACGGAGGCCACTTTTGGAGGGACGCTGGGGGGGGGGTGAGGCTCAGGGGAGACCCCCGGCCTCCAGGGCCCCACGTCCTGCAGCAAAAAAATAGGAAAAAAGATTCAAAAAGGAAAAGAAGAAAAGCAAAAATATCTGGGGAGCAGCGTCGCGCCCAGAAAAGCATCTCTTGGTCTCTTCTCGTCGGTCCCCGGAAACGGGGGGAAACCAGGGGGTTTTTGCTTTGCTCAAGAAAGACACAAAATGGGTCGGAACTAACGGAGCTCTAACCTCGAGCCCCGGGTGGACTTTATTTGTTTTTTTTTTTTTTTTTGAAAGTAAAATGGACCTAAGGACGTGGATTATTTGGAACAGGACGGACACCCTCGTTTGTGGCTGCGTGTCAAATATAAAAATATTTCAAAAGAAGAAAAAGGATCCGCTCTCCGTCCAGGACAGATACTGACCCAACACAAATAAAGGGTTCAGAGTTATCAGCAGAACAGAACCCCGAAAAAAAATTTAAAAAAAAATTAAAATATATATTTTTTAATGGATGGCAGTGATGATATGTCACCGTATCTAAGGGACAAAAATATGGAAAGTCCAACTCGGGATGAGATGTGGCCACTGCTCGGTGTTTTGGGACGGAATGTGAGTGGCCCTGGGGAGGTGGGACTCCTAAGTTTTTCTTGCTATTTATTATTTTAATGTTATTATTATTTTATAACTATTGATATGGAGACGTAGCTCAATATGCAAAATCAGAGACATTGGTTTGTTGTCAAAATAAAACCTATTGCGGGGCCGAATGGGGCACAGTTATAATTCTAGCAAGTAGGGAGGCTGAGGCAGGAGGTTGGAAAGTGGAAGGCCAGCCTCAGTCATAAGGCATTGAGCCTATAATGAGATTCTGTCTCAAAGTTTAAAAAATAAAAAGGGCTCGGGGTGTGGCTCAGTGGTTGAGTATCCCTGAGTTCAGTCCCCGGTACAAATAAATAAATGAATAGATGGATAAATGAATTTAAAAAGCACACATTTTCGTGTCCGTGTTTGACAACGTTTTATCCTTGGAAACCGTCAGAAAGGAATTAGGGGGATGACCTCCCGTTATTCTGCAAGATGGCTCCCATTAGAGACGGGCAGTCTGTTGGGAGGTGTGCAGAGGACAAAACCTGCTGCTTACGGTAAAGTACAAGAAAAAGTGTCTCTGTCCCCAAGACCTTGCAGATATTTAATCCACGAAAAAGAAGAAATTTTATTTCTGATTTAAAAATTAAAATATACGCCAGGCAAAGGTTTTGCACACCTGGAATCCCAGCAGCTGGGGAGGCTGAGGCAGGAGGATGGCGAGTTCAAAGCCAGCCTCCGCCAAAGCGAGGCCCTAAACAACTCAGGGAGACCCTGTTTCTAAATAAAATGCAAAATAGGGCTGGGGATGGGGCTCAGGGGTCGAGGGTCCCTGAGGTTAATCCCAGGTACCAAAAAAAAATAAATCAAGGTGAAATAAAGGAAAATATGAATTTTCCTCCCCTCCCACCACCAAATCCAACAGATCTTCTATGAAGCTGTGGGGACATGTTGCAGTGGGTGGAAAAGATCAGGACACCCACGTTTCAGAATAAAATCTGCATGGAAAAAAAATCACATTTGGAAGGAGGGAAAGTGGATCGTGCACATGCACCACTGAAAATTCTACTTTCTCTTCTTGGGACCAAGTAGGAAAAAAGTAAGAAAAAAAGAAAAAAAAATTAGAAAAAGGTGGATTTCTTTGAAAATCGTGTTTTCTTCCATCTCACGTCTGGAAAGAAGGTCTGCAGGTCTTGCAGCCATTTCCGGCCCTCTATGTGGTGACTGGGATTGAAAATGAGGATTTTTCTTTTGATTTTTAATTTGGCAAAGAAGAAAATAAAGAAAGAGGCGCGTTCGAGTGTTCCCGTTTCAGATAAGGGGAGGAAAAAACAGGTTGAAATGAGGGGAAAAGTGCACACAGAGAGAGAGAGAGAGAGAGAATAAAATATAAAACCATGCATGGGAGTTGAGCTTTGGAAAAAAAAAAGATTTTAAAAAATACCTTCATCGTCACCACGATCATTACTGGTGATATCGTCTGCGATTTTCTTTGTGTTGGCTCCTGGGTCATATTGTAGAAGTAAATAAAGGAGGGGAAAAAAAAAAGAGAATTCAAAAACAATAGATTTGCCAAAAATTCAGAGAAGAGAGAGAGATTCTACCCAGTAAAAGGAAAAAAAAAATGTAACACAAAAAGGTCGAAATCTGTTACATTTGGATTTCAAAAAAAAAAAAAAAAGAAAAAATGGGATACGGGCAAATGCAGAGAAACAGAAAGATGTCCGCAAGAACCAATTCAAAACGTTATTTGTAAAAAAAAAAAAAAAAAGGTTAAGAATCCCGTGAAGATGCAGTTTGGGGGGTTAACATGAGACTATTGCAAAAAAAAAAAGAGAGAGAAAAAATTAAAAAGGAAAGAAAGAAGAAAAAAAAAATCTAATGTGAGTTGTTCCAAAAAAATTGAAAAAAAAAAAAAGAGAAAGAGAAAATCAAATTACTGAATCTAATTTTTAAGAGATTTCCCACATTCTTAAAAGCAACGCATAGGACCTACTCAACGGCTTTTTGAAATTTTAAGCTGATTAAGGTCCCTGAGGACGTTGGATTGAGGAAATTTCACCATTTTAGCAGAAACGCACTTAAACAAGAAAAACAGGGTTCTCACTCAGAGATCACAGATTGGCACACTGCATGCATGAGAGACACCAAAACTGGGGGCAATAAGTCACTCACTCACGGGGAAGTTGTGAGCCACGTGCTGCGTGTCTGCAGAGCTCACAAGACCTGGAGGAGCTACCTGTGATACGGCTCTCTTCCTGGGTGAAAATCAGGTGTCAGGATTGTGACTGTGCGCGACGCAAACACCCTTGAAGGACCGCTCCCGGGGTGGGTGCAGGGGGCTGGGTAGTGGATCCCCCGTGTTTGTGGAGAGACTCTGGGAGACACAACGTTAAGCTGCATCAACAGGACAACATGAACCCCAGAGCTGCGACAGCAAGGTCCCTGTGACACCTTCCAAGCCCTGCACCCCGCAGTTTAGCCTCCTAGAAGTTAATATGCACCCAGGAACAGGGGACAAGTGGGCAAAGCGTCCTCCTTCAACACATTCAGTTCCAAATTCTTTAAAAAAAAAAAATCCAATGTTTCTAGCAGCTCAGTTCACAGTAGCTCAGCGATGGAACCAAACTAGGTGCCCTTCAGCACATGGATGGATAAAGAAAATGTGGTCTATACACATAGTGGAATATTACTGGGCTATGAAAAAGAATGAAATGATGGCATTTGGTGGTAAACGGATGGAGATGGCGCACACCTGTCATCCCAGCGGTTTGGGAGGCTGAGGCAGGAGGATCATGAGTTCAAAGCCAGCCTCACCCAAAGTGAGGCCCTAACCAACTCAGGGAGACCCTGTCTCTAAATAAAATGCAAAAGAGGGCTGGGGACGGGGCTCTGGGGTCGAGTGTCCCTGAGTTCCACCCCCCATCCTGCCCAGGTCCCCCCAAAATTAACAGTTTAGAGACAGAGGCCGCTGGCCTCACCAGACTCCCCTCTCTCCCAGAAGGACCCTGAGCTGCCCCGAGTATCAGAGCGCTGTCCCTGGTCCTGCTCTCGACATGGCCAAGTCCAGCATCAGGACTTTCCACTGCGCAGGTCGCCCCCCAGGGAAGACGCTGCCCACCCAGACCCCCGGCTCCTCTTCTTTCCAGGTGCTCTTTGGATGCAGCCGACTGACCCTCAGCAGAACGTCCGAGTAGCCCCACTGATTTCGTGGAAGGGCATACAGAGCCCCACCGTCCACCTGCAGACCCGCCGTCCACTTTCCTTCTTCTTCGGATCTGCCCAGAAGAAAACCTGCCCGGGGATCTCCGTGTCCTGGGGCGGCTTGCACTTGGCCTAATGCTCGCAGACAGAGCCCGTTCCTGGCGCAGCAGCTGAGTGGACATGGTCACCTCTTCCTGGGGCTGACCCGGTGCTTGTGGGTCAGCAAGACCATTTCTGGGAGCGTCCGTGGACCTCTGTGGACGCGTCTGTAGATATCAGTGGGAGGAGAGTGGACGCCACGTCCGTCAAATAATCACTTAAACAGTGACCGGGCTGCGTCCAGGTGGTCAATAGTATCTCATTTATTTGTGGGTTTATTTCTTTCGTGTTTGGCACCAGGGATTGAACCCAGGGGTGTTACCCACTGAGCCACGTCCCCAGCCCTTTTTATTTTTTTTATTTACAGACAGAATCTCCTTGAGTCGATCAGGGTTTCACTGAGCTGCTGAGGCTGGCCTCCCACTTCCAGTCCTCCAGCCTCAGCCTCCCAAGTTGCTGGGATGACAGTTGTGCCTCCTATGGCTGGCTGCTTCCTCCTCCTCCTCCTCCTCCTCCTCCTCCTCCTCCTCCTCCTCCTCGTGGTTAAATCATTGGGATCGTAGCCTCAGCGTCTCCTGGGTGCGTCCCTGACATCAGCTGGATCCGCTCCTTCCTGAAGGAGGCTCCGTACCTTGGCAGACCTGTGAGGAGCCTTTGCAAAAGCTGCGTGTAGGATGGCCCGTCCCTCGGGGTCCCCGCTATGTTCCTGCAGGACTTTCTGAGCCCCTGGTGGCAGGGTGACATGGACGTCCACCAGGGTGCACTGGGCCCCCAGAAGATGCCCGCCCTCTCCCGGCCCATCATTCCACCTGGCGGACAGAGATGTCACCTCTCGCCATCTCATTAGCATTGACCCGGCCGAGCTCATTCCTTGGGCGGACCCCGTCCGAGTCCATCTAACGGAGACGGCCAGCTTTTCCGTGCATTCTGATTTCCGGGCGAAGTCCCAGGTGAGCTCTCCATCAAAGGTCTCCTCCAAGCCCCCGTCACGGACATTCAGCCTGAGGACCTCCAAGTCCTTCGGGGGACACAGAAGGAAACAGAGGACGTCTGCGTTTGTCGTTGCCTTGGACCAGAGTTCGGTTTCAGGAGAGCCTCGGATCGGCAGGAAAACTAAATTTGCAGACAACGGCCGTGTGTCCCTCTGCAGTTGCTCAGTCTTCAACCTGAACATCGTGTGGGTGACTTTGTTGTAATGAATGAGCCGACGGTGCGACACTTTGATCGACTAAAGTCCACGTAGGGATCCTCAGGGTTTTTCCCATGACGTCCCTTAGGGTGTCAGGGTCCCCCTAGGGGACTTTGTGGATCATCCACTCCATCAATGAGGTTTTCCTGGTGAGGTGCGTGGTTGCACGGGGACACGGGGTTTGTGCGTGGGAGACAGATGCATCGAGTCACATGCAGAGGACACACCATGCACCTGGCTCCTGGTTGGGGACTCACAGCAGGACCCCCGGCTGGGTTAGGGTTGGCCGAGTTTCTACCGGTCCCTCTTGTTCTCCTCTTGCTGTATTGCACGCTTTGCAAGGAACTTTTTTTCTGCACAGTGAGGACGGAAGAGCACAGAGGGACGTCCCAGCTCCCTGGAAGGGATTCTCTCCAGAAATGACGGGGACAGATTCCGCCTGGGGCCTCTGTGGGCAGAAGGGATCCAGACGCCTGTCCGCAGCTTAGGTGCGAGGGTGTCCGTGAGTCGGGGAAGAGGAAGACCTGGTTTCGCTGCAGGAAAGACGTTGGCAAGATACACAGAATCATCAGGCCACCGTCTGTGTCTTGGGGACTTTGCTGGAGGAGGAAAAACTGTCACAGACAACAAATGAGCCGAGGGGCACTTAGGTATCCAGAGGAAAGATAGACTGTAGCGAAGAAGGCGAGAACTAGTGTCCCAGATTGGGATGGAAGAGACCAGCTTCTTGGAAATGAGAAAACACAGCGATTGGTGGATCCAGGTGTTGAGAGCCACAGCCGAAGGGGCCCCAGCAAACTTCCAGCTGATTGGCTCACAGCGGCCCCAGCAACTTGTAGCTGCCAGCTGATTGGCTCACAGCGGCCCCAGCAACTTGTAGCTGCCAGCTGATTGGCTCCTCTGTGGTGATGCTCATTGGGCTGTTTCCCCGCCCTTTCAGACCATGGAGCTGCTCATTGGGGGACTCTTTTGGCTCCACCCACACGACCCAGCCAATCGGCCTCAAGAGCAGGAGGAGTGGGCGGGTTGAGAGGCTCGTGGGAAGCCGGTGGTGGCAGTTGGGCTCTGAGGGTTTTTTCCTGAGGAGCTGTGTGGTTTGGTGTGTGTGGTTCTAAAAATAAAGTTCGTTTCTTTTGACAAGTGGCTCCTGAATTGTGCCCAGCCAGACTGCGGCATCCAGGTGAAACGAAGCCACCCGCATATCATTTCCCTGGTACAGATGACCCTTCCGACAAGACGCAGCCCCCAAATTTGCCACAGTGAACGGACAAAGAAAAGGGGGCAGATTGCTAGAATGGAATATTAGGCGGCCAGAAAAAATGCTCTCCCTGAGACAGCTTGGGTGCACCAGGGGGACATTGTGTGACGTAGAATATGCAAGGGACACAAAGATAATGACCACGTGCTCGGACTTACATGGGGAAGCTGAAAGGGTTGATCTCAGAAGCCACTTTGGTGAGACAGGATCCTGCTCGGTTGGTGAGGCTGGCCTTGAACTTGCAATCCTCCTGCCTCAGCCTCCCCAGGGGCTGGGATCCCAATCTAATGAGCCCCAATTACAACATTTTTCTGTATTTCCATGAGGATCGAATTCTTTTGTGGAGTGATAGGATTAGAGGGAGGGTTTTCTCTCATGCAACTGTTTAAACTCGTGCACGTAACGATTCCAAGCCAATCCTTTCCCTCTATCGTAAATCCGTGAGTACGGGCGCCTCACCAAAATGCAGGCTTAATGCCTCGCGGGGTGTTTACAGAGTTCTGCTACATGAAAGTCATTAAAATAAGAAAAAAATTAAAAAAGCATGATAATTCGAGATCACCAGAAAAAGTATTAGCGACCTAATGACTGCATTTCTGCTATAATTATGTGCAGAAAATCCCTCCAGGTCAGACATTTTGATTATTATTATTATTATTACTATTATTATGATTATTTTCAGCTACAAAAATGCAAATCACTAAATTCAGCGCAAAATATTTACCAGCACAAAAAAGAGTGAGTTAAAAAGCCACACGGGGTCCACATGCCCGGCCTTCACCCCAAATCCCAGCCTCGGTCTCACGGCCAGTGTGTGGGTCGATGTCCCCGATGGATTTCAAAATGTACTTACAAGATCCTGCCTTGGGACCCTCTCAGGAAAAGGGAGACTTGACTTGGTTAAGTCCGACTCAAAGAAATGACCCTAAAAGATCAAGGTCGCACCCTTGGTGCAGAGGAGCGTGGGGGTCATCTCAGCAGCTTGGGAGGCTGAGGCAGGAGGACTGCATGTTAGAGGCCGGCCTCAGTCACTTAGCGAGGGGCTGAGCAGCTTGGGGACGCGGCTCACACCCGCGTACACACTTGTGCAAATGTCCCAGCCACGTAGAGCCCGAGGACGTGTCATTTGCTAACAGACTGCATGTGACACAGTGGTCTCCTAGTGTCCCTGTGACCCCGACATGGGTCAGGGTCCACTGGGGGCTCTGCCCAACAGGAACAGCACCTACGGGGTGTCTGGGGGGGCACCCCTGATGCTAAGCGATGCAGAAATCTGCAGGCGGAAATGCAAAGAGGCGCGGATGATTTTGTAAATGGCTGGAGCAAATGTGTAAACTGCAATTCAACACTTATTGCACGTATTATAGACATAAAGCACACACTATGTGCATATGCATGTCACACACAGATTATCTTACTGGTATACGATGTTGCAAATGTATTCATGACCTCGTTTGCATCAAGATATTTGTGAACGGGAAACATAGTAGGACAGCGCATTAAAATCAATGATGATATATTTTTAAAAAAGGCTTCTCACTGCGGACAGAAGCACAATCGACAGAAACACAAGAGAGAATAAATGTGGGTGACGATGTGGGGACAAGGCTCCCTCCTACGCTGCTGGTGGGACTGCAAATGGGTGCAGCCACTCTGGAGAGCAGGATGGAGACTCCTCAGAAAACTCGGAATGGAACCACCATGTGACCCAGCTATCCCACTCCTTGATCTATACCCAAAGGACTTAAAATCAGCACACGACAGGGACACAGCCACATCCATGTTCATAGCAGGTTAATCCACAACAGCTGAACTGTGGAACCAACCTAGGTGCCCTTCAGCAGTTGAATGGATAAAGAGACTGTGGTATGTCTACACAATGGAATATTACTCAGCCAGGAAGAAGAATGAAATGATGGCAGTGGCTGATAAATGGATGGAGCTGGAGACTATGACGCTACGTGAAATAACAAAATCCCCAAGGACAAAGGCCAAATATTTTTTCTCACATGTGGATGGTAATGCACAATAAGGGGTGCAGGGAAGAACAGAGGTGCTTTGGATCAGGCAGAGGGGAGTGAAGGGAGGGGAGGGTGTGGGGTAGGGAGGACAGGAGAGTGAATGGGACATTGCGACCCTGTGTGCACATGTGACCACAGGACCTGGGTGATTCTGCACCACGTCCAAGCAGAAGGAGGGGAAGGGACACTGCATCTATGTGGGACGTGTCCAAGTGCCGTCCACTGTCCTGTGTCCCTAATTAGAACTAATTTTTTAAAAAGGACTTCAGGTGGTCACTGACTCAACTTTCACGCACCCTAGTGACCTGCAGCTCTGTCCCTAGAGTTGCAAATGGCAGGCGCCATCCTTTTTCAGAGCTGCATGGTATGCCATGGTGTCTTTGTGCACCACATTTTCTGCATCCCTTCATCTGCTGATGGACGCTGATGCTGCCTCTCTAGCTCGGCTCTCGTGAACGGTGCTTTGGTGATGTTGGAGGACAGGCGTCTCTTCGACATAGTGATTCCATTTGTTCTGGTTCATGAGGAATTGTGCAGTTTACCCCGAGTTGAACAGGACACAAGGCACGCGAATACTCAAACAGCAAATGTACTTCCTAAATACGGATGATCACCCTTAAATAGGTATAATCACACTTAAAAAATTAAACGTCACCTGGGTGCCCTGGTGCACGCCTGTCATTCTAGCAGCTTGGGAGGCTGAGGCAGGAGGATCGCAAGTTGGAGGCCAGCCTTTGAAAGTTAGCAAGGCTCTCAGCAACTCAGTGAGACCCCGTCCCTAAATAAAAAATGAAGAGGGCAGGGGACGGGGCTCTGGGGTGAGGGGCCCTTGGGTTCAATCCTGGGTGCCATAAGTAAACGACTCTCTGACCGTCCATCTCAACCCTGAGCCAGGGATCCCCGTCACCTGGTGGGGGGACAGTGAGGTCGGCCGTCTGCACGGGCTTCTAGGACCTGCCCCGGCCACAGGGGGACGTGCCGGGTCCGTGGTCCTCTGCAAGGGCAGGGGACATGGTTACGGCTGGGGACCAGGGTGGACGGAGAGGGTCAGGGAGGGGCTGTGCCCAGCGGCCTGGAGCTGACGGCCTCTCGTCCAAGCCCTTTGGGGGTAAGGGACAGAGATCAGGAGGAAGACGGGGACACCTCAGGAAGGTCAGAGGCATGGCCAGTGGCCTCAGGGGCCAGGACCCGGGTAATAAGTCACCGAGGAAGAAACATTTGCGCCCAGGACCTGCATCCTGAGGGGACGCTGATCGTCCATGTCGCCGCTAGTTGGCGGAGAGGGCGACACCCACTTGCGGATCCCAGCACCTAGGAGCGGTGGCAGGTGTCCCCTGCTATGCAAGAGGGGAAGGTGGCCACGGGTTTGCAGCCACCGCGATGGCCCAGGGCCAGCGTCCATGAGGAGGCAGGAGCCGATGTACAAGGATCTCAGGTCCCACCCTGGACCCTGGGCTCAGGGGCATCCGGCTGTGGCTTAGCACGGGAGCTCGAGCCACCTCTGTGGTTGACAGCCTCGGTCATCACGGAGCCGGTCATTAAGAAGACACCAGCCAGGTCCTGGCACCCGTGTGTGTGTGTGCATGAGTGTGCACAACTGTGCGAGTGTGCATGAGTGTGCATGAGTGTGCACGACTGTGTGAGTGTGCATGAGCGTGCTTGAGTGTGCACAACTGTGTGAGTGTGCACGAGTGTGCATGAGTGTGCACGACTGCGAGTGTGCATGAGTGTGCACGACTGTGCATGAGTGTGCACGACTGCAAGTGTGCGTGAGTGTGCATGAGTGTGCACGACTGTGTGAGTGTGCATGAGTGTGCATGAGTGTGCATGACTGTGTGAGTGGGCATGAGTGTGCTTGAGTGTGCATGACTGTGCGAGTGTGCATGAGTGTGCATGAGTGTCCACGACTGTGCGACTGTGCATGAGTGTGTTTGAATGTGCACGACTGTGCGAGTGTGCATGAGCGTGCATAAGTGTGCACGACTGTGCAAGTGTGCACGAGTGTGCACGACTATGTGAGTGTGCATGAGTGTGCACGACTGTGTATGTGCGTGAGTGTGCATGAGTGTGCGAGTGTGCGTGAGTGTACATGAGTGTGCACGACTGTGCGAGTGTGCATGAGTGTGCATGAGTGTGCGTGAGTGTGCGAGTGTGCACGCGCGTGTGCAGAACAGGTTTTGAATATGCTGAGCTGAATCCGTCACCCAAAGCACGAGGATTCTGCACCCCTCGGACGTCCTCAAGGTGACTCAAAGGACACATCGTGAGGGGACGCAATGATGCCAGCCCCTGGATCTTATCAGGACCCGGCCACAGGAGGGTCACCTTGGCCTGTGCGGTGTGCACAGAGAGGGACAGTCTGTGGTCACAGAGATACCAGCAGCTCCCGGGCTCAGGGAGCATCGTCCGTCACAAATGGTCACTTCCAAAGGCGATCGTGACATCGGCTGCTGCTGGAAAGTGAAGTTAATAAGACGTTTTAAAATCCAGGTTCTCCCTGGAGGGAGCGCAAGGCTGACCCGGCTTGGGCACCCGCAATCCTAGAACGAACAACGAAGAAAAACATCCCTGTTCTTCCAAGAGCGTGGCTTGGAGGGAAGACACTGCGGTGGACCGGATCCCGACCATGTCCCGAAAGCCCCTGTGTTGAACACAGGTCCTCAGAGCTGCAGGGACCAGAGTGGGGACTGACCGGGAAGGACCAGAGCCCATGAACTCCGACCCCATCGCTAGATTAAATTACAGATTAAATGAATGTGTGACTGTGATTCTAGCAGCTTGGGAGGCTGAGGCAGGAGGATTGCAATTGGAGGCCAGCCTCTGCGACTCAATTAATTATGGATTAGACCATTGCTAGTGGACAGAGGAAACAGGTCCCTGGGGGTCTGTCCTGATGTGCCTCCTCTTCATCCGGTGGCTCCTTCTCGCTCTGATCCACACCGACATGAGCTTCCAACAGGACCGTCCGCCATGTTTCCTCACGGACTTGGCCAACCCTGGGGGTGAGCCCACAGGGACCATGAGTTCCAGTCCCTCCTCCCCCAAGCTGTTCTTCTCGGGGATTCTGGAGGCGTCCACAGAAAGCGGACGCAGGTGTGTGTTCCAAGGAGGCGTTGAAGAGGAACTGAGTTTGGAAGGTGCATCCGTCCAAGATGGAGCCTGGGAATCCAGTCTGCAGCAAACCAGAGGCCTTTTCCCACAGCACCGACGGGACGACGGCCTTCAGTTTCCCGGGGGTCAGTCCTCGAAGGCCAGATGGAAGAATGGGGGCCACACACTGAGCACCTCTTCAGCACCAGTCTCTCCTCTCTGGAGCACGGGAAATCCATGGAGTTCTGGTTCACCTGCCGCCATCTTGGAAATCCCAACCAGCCAGTGGGAAGGAGCCCTGCCCACCTCAGGGTTGAGAGCCACAGCCCAAGGTGCCCCAGCAAAGTTCCAGCTGATTGGCTCACAGCGGCCCCAGCAAGCTTCTAGCTGCCAGCTGATTGGCTCCTCTGCGGTGATGCTCATTGGGTCATTTCCCCGCCCTTTTAGACCACGGAGCTGCTCATTGGGGGACTCTTTGGCTCCGCCCACAAGACCCAACCAATCGGCCTCAAGAGCAGGAGGAGTGGGGGAGGTGGAGAGGCTTGTGGGAAGCCGGTGGTGGCCGTTGGGCTCTGAGGTTTTTTCCTGAGGAGCTGTTTTGTTTGGCGTGTGTGGTTCTAAAAATAAAGTTCGTTTCTTTTGACAAGTGGCTCCTGAATTGTGCCCAGCCAGACTGCGGCACCTCAGTAGGTCAGCTCTGTTGGTCCATAGATGGGTCCAGCTGAGTCCAGTGTCCTGTGCGCAGTGGTCAATTCAAAAATGTCCACTGTGACTAATGAGAGCAAATTAAATTATTGATAAAACAAATTAGTTTAAAAAGAAATGTCCACTGTGCTGGACCACGTGGGAGGCTGATGCTCAAAATCCACTGCTATGGGATTCACTCAAAAGGTCACTCAATATAATCATAACTGCATAAATTCTTCCTCTAAACCGATGGACAAATGAGGCCCTAGGATGAACATGAGCCAGAGATATCTAAAAAATATATAAATTTTGCACACAGGATATAAAAAACACGGAATTTTTACAGAATTTAAAGCTGAAACTGGCACCCATTCCAAGAATCTCAGTATTGGGTATTTATCCAAGGAAAAGCGTTGTATTGAAGAGATGCCTGCGCTCCTGAGTTCTTTGCAATGATACTCATAATAGACAAGAAATGGAAGCCACCAGATGCCCATGTGTGGGTGCACAGGTGAAGAAAATGGGATCAGTGTACAAAATGGAATACTATACAGATAAGAAAAGGGATAGGATTCTAACTTGAGCCAAAGTGGGCTTAACCTGGAAGACACGCTAAGTGAATCAGATCAGTCTCAAAGGACAAAACTTCAGAATGATGTCACTCGTACATGGGACAGGAAAGGTTTGATCTCATGCAATCAGAGAGTGGGAGAGCAGAAGGCAGGAAGAACCGGACACAGAAAGATTGACGGGTGGGCACAATGGAACCCAGAGGAGGACGGATGCTCATGTCCTACTGCACGGTCCAGGGAAGATAGTAAAGGACGGCGCATCGGGTTTTTCAACATCGGTACAAGGCAGAAAGTTGAGTGTGTTCACCAAAGAAAGAGAAGATCACCCTCAGGAACAGGCGGGTTACCCACATCTGCTCAGTAGATCAGAACAAGATGGCGGCAGGGCCTGGAGGAGGAGAGCAGCTCAGGACAGGGCACCAGGGGGCAGAGAGAGCTCTGCTCACCAGGGACAGGACAGAGACCCCAAAGGCACAGCCCAGGGACCCCCTCCTCCAGCCACCCCCACCTGCTGCAGTCACCACCCAGTGAGTCCATTCAAGTGGATTAATCCACTTACTGGGTTAACACTGTCATCATGTGACCACTTCAACTCTGACTTCCTGCTTTGCTTCACACATGACCTTTTGGGGGACGCCTCCCACCTAGACCATGGAGACGGAGCCAGAAACACACACAAGACGGCTTCACTTTCTGATCAGTAGGAAGGTAAAATCCACCTCCCCTCCACCGTCACCCTGTGGTGTGGACGCAGACCTGGCACAAAGATCCTCCCTCGACCTGTCACAATAGGAGGCGGGTGCACTCAGCTGTCACCGTTAAAATCTCATGGAAACGGAAAAAGGGTGGCCGACACTTCCATGTCACAAATCACGTCATTTCCACATCGAACATGTTCAGTAGGGAAAAAAAAGAGTCTGATTTTTTAAAAAAAATGATCATTATTTTTTAAATTTTTTTAATGAGGAAAGTGAAAGATTTTTCAAGTTTGATGGTTGAAATCAAGGTCTTAGGGTTACCTGGGTCCATGTGGGTTGGTTCAATGACCCTTCAGACTTCCAATGGTCCCAACCTGAAACGCATCCACAAGTTTGGTCTTTTTTCCCGTGCAAGGGATGCACGCACAGAAAGTGCTCTCCCTCTGGTGGGATAAGAGGAGGAACTAACAGCTCGCTTCAGCCCGGAGGGGAAAGGGACTCTTGTGCATGCAGCTGAGCACTCTATGCCCTGCTGAGGCGCATCCAAAGGATTGGAGCGTAAGGTACTTGCAACACGGATCACGGGAAGTGAAGAAAGCTTGGAAACTCCATCAGGGACCACTTTCCTGGCCCAGCGGAAACTTATTTAAGTTAGTATTTGCTCACTTAAGACCATCGAGATGAGATCTTGAGAAAATCAGCAGTTATTTTAGAAACCAAGGACCGGGGACGGCACCGGGGCCCAGGGTGCTTGGTGTGTCATTAAAGTCACTAACTGGGCGTGATTTTGAAATAGACAACAAGAGACACGGAGCCGTGCAATTTCCCATCAAAATACGGTGACATTCGGAGCCGACGGCAACGTCTGGTCCCGTAGAATAAAAGGCACCAGTTACACAGAAGGGAGGTCACCGATGATTCACGGTGACGGACACAGAAAGGTCCACACAGCAATCCCCAGACTCGGGAGGCTGAGGCAGGAGGATCGAAATGGGAGGCCAGCCTCAGCCATGTCACGGTGCACCCTGGGAAGCACTGGGAGATGCGGAGGGGACCGCCACGTGCCCCCCGCCCTCCCGGCCCCCTTTTCTCTCCCAGTTTGCAGCCATTGAGTGGAACCCACAATCAGCACCTTCCAACATCTGTGCCGGCTTCTTCCCTAATTGCCGGGGCCACCCCAGCCGGCAGCTAATTACACACTGTCTCATCGTGTAACTGCCACGTGTCTTCCGTGTCCCACGCAGACGGGGAGCTGGGAGCTCACTGCCTACCAACGCCAGGGCTTTCCCATCTACCCACGTACCTGCTTCGCCCAGTGGGCTTTATTTTATTTTATTTTATTTCATTTTATTTTATTTTAGTCTCTCTCTCTCTCTCTTATTTTATTTTATTCTCTCTCTCTCTCTCTCTCTCTCTCTCTCTCTCTCTCTGATTTTCATTATTTTTTTTTTAAATGAGACAGGGTCTCCCTAACTTGTGTAGGACCTCCTCCCTCAGTTGCTGAGGCTGGCCTCCAACTTGACAGCCTCCTGCCTCAGCCTCCTGAGCCCCAGGGGTAACAGGCCGGAGCCACCACCGCGGGCCCAATATATATATATATATATATATTCAGCAATTCTTCTCAGTGGGGAAGCAATTCATCAGATTTTGCAACATCTAATGGGGGTGTGGAGAGGGCATCGTGACCTTGGAGAAAGTCACCAAAATAAAATCTAAACCGAAAGTGATGAGAATCTTCACCAGATTATTGACTGAGAAAAAAGAGTCGTATTTGTTATTTCCTGCCTGAAGGAAATAGTTCAGTGCCGTGTTCTGCTAATTTGGTCATCAAACAAGTATGTTTTTCTCTATAATTCGATCCGTATTTTTCCAGCCAAGGTATTTAAAAAAAAAAAAAAAAAACAACAAATATTGCCTGAGTCCCCAAACTGGTTACCACACGGCCTTGATTCGGCTTCTCTTGGGTAGAAACTGAATAAATGATAAATGTCTTTTCTTAGCCGAGCAGTTAGCTGTAGCATCATTTTAACTATGGAGACAAGAAATCATTACCTGTATTTTTATCTTTTATTTGCAGCTTCAATTTCAAGAATCCAGGTTCCGCGGTACAATCCAGGTTCATGGGACAAGCTAACCTGTATGTGGAACATTATGTGGGCAGGAAGATGACCTATCCCTTCTTTCTGAGCACTAAGTTCCTAAACACAGAATAACCCCGGGGCTTGTGCAAACTGGACTATGACTCTGTTATGGGTTAGGAATGAGGTGTCCCCAAAATTTCTTGTAGGAAATAATGCAAGAATTGGCAGAGGTGAAATGATTGGGTTAGGAGGACCTTAAACTAATTGCTGTATTAATCCATTGAGCCCCGTCCCCAGCCCTATTTTGCATTTTATTTAGAGACAGGGTCTCCCTGAGTTGCTTAAGGCCTCACTTGGGCTGAGGCTGGCTTTGAACTCACGATCCTCCTGCCTCAGCCTCCCAAGCTGCTGGGATAATAGACGTGGGCCACCGTGTGCAGGTGGTGCTCATTCTTAATAGCTGCTCATGTAAAATGACCTGGGTCTGAAATATTTCCAGATTATCACATTAAAACAGTAAAAGCGATATCACCCTCAAAAATATAGACGTACAGACCTTATAACAAAAACTAGTAAAAGAAAAAAGTCACGAAATTAAAAGACTGAAGACTTCATAAAGTTCAGCCATTTCTCAATTATCAATGAAATATATGTCACTAAATATTGGTTTTCCCATTCCGTGGACATATTCCACAAATCCTTGCAGCAGACAGTCTCTTGGACAGAAAAAAAGTTATGACGCATCCTCACGAAGCCCAGTTGGGGTCTCACCTCATGAGAAGTCTGTTCCTACAATAGCTAGAAACCCCGTGGCACCAAAGTCTTCATGTTTCTGTGACAATTGAAATACAGTGACTGTAGCCAGGAAGTGGCTTGCATAGACTTGTGGATTATTGGCCTGTTCCGGGTCATCCGTGTGGGGGACATAGCGTTACGTCCATGTTAGGTGAACCTTTCACTTCTTCTTTATGGTTGAGTAATATTCCACTGGGCAGAGATATCACATCCGTGTATACCACCAGTGAGACTCCTCTTGGTATCTGTTATGCCCTGTCCCATTCACTTCATGCTAAGTCACCTTGAGTTCACCTTGGGGATGGCTCTTGCGCCTACCTACCCTCACGGCTACCTGTATACCACGTTACAGATGCTTCAAATCTCACCCAACATCTGTATTGAGAGCAAGACGTTGAACGCCCCTGTCCCTTTGTCACCCTGTGTGACGATGACAGAACCCAGGGCCAGCCACTGGGCAGCCCAACTGAAGACCTTGATCTCGATTCTCAGCCTCTTGGTCCTTCCCTAGTCTGACCACCAGTCCACCTTCACCTCATTATGAATCATCTTTGGCTTCTTGAATAAAGACCCAATTTTCTTCCTCAACGACGTCCCCTTCACTCTGATTCCGACACTTTGCTTGTATTTCAACCTCGACCACCATGTCCGATCCCTCGGCCACCATATTTGCAGGAAGCACCCGGTAAAATGGCACCTCCTGGGAGATCCCCGACCTGGGCAGCATTTGCTCTCCTCGAAGCCTGCACACACCCCGAGCCCAGCCTCAGCCCTCCCTTGTCCCGCAGTGGACGACGTCCACATTTTATCACCTTCATAGCAGGATCTGCATTTGTACATTTTGTTCTAGCAGCGCATCCTGTAAATCTGGGTCCCGATTTAGAACTCAATAAATATCTGCGGAGGGGACGGATGGATGAATCATGCCCAACAACAAGGCCGGCGCTCCACTCATCCATCTAAAATTAACTTCAGACCTGGGATTTACGGCGGAGGCCAGCCTCGTTCATCATGGTGAAGTTCTGCATGAGGTCCAATGGCGTCCGTGCCAAGTTGGTGTCATGAGGTGACAAGGGAACAGCCTGATGCTAATGGAAAAGGATTTATTTATGCTACAGGAAAAGAATTTTGTGCAGTGCAGGAAGAAAATTAATAGGGCCAAATGTATGTCCTCAAAGAGCACCCCGCCCCCACCGAGGGGCACATGACCCATGAGGGTGACATGCTCAGAGGGCAGTTATTACATCATACACAAACTCTGGGGTCATCTGTAGGAAGACCAGAAAGAGGACACGGGTCGAAAAGTTCTTGTCACAAGGCTGAGCTGGGTGCACAAAGTGATTATTAAAGAAACAAGAACAGGGTGTCTCGAACAAAGAAGAGGAAGCAATGGTTAAGTCAATGTTCTGCCTCTGCTCTGGGCTCCTTCGTGCCCTTAAATGCCCAATTCAGTCTCAAATAAGTCTGCAGAATCTCAAGTTGTGTATACAGATCACATCTTCTTATATCGCCAGCCACCATCGTGACAGCCAATGGGAATCATATAGGACAAGAAGCAGGGCGAAAGGTGGCATCCAGGAACTATGTACACACAGGGGACAGAAAAGACCTTGACAAAGTCCCCATTCAGCAGGTGATGTGATCCTTGTCAGCGTAGCCTCAGATTTCAGAGGAGCCACATGTCCTACGTGGACCCCATGAGAAGGGCTTCCAGGGTCTCCACAGGGAACAAAACGATTGTGAAAAATCAGCCCAAGACTCACTGTCAGGACCGTCGGAGGCAGGGCCACCTTCCTTGGGTGGATTTAGTTCTTTGTGGCCCCTCGTCCACCTGAGGATATTTTCCAACAAGGAATTTCATCAACCTGATGAATACGTTGGACCAGAACATCGATGGCGTGTTCTTCCAGTGACCAGGGCCAGAGAGACGGGCTGATGGGGTCAGAGTCTCGTGGTCACGGTGGAGACCTCGTTCACATTCGACTCAAAGGTGTGTTCCACGCCGGAGTCCATTCTACCATGATCACCATGGAGGATGCCAGGAATAATGTTCCACATTAATGTAGAAGATGAAATTCAGTCAGAGAGATGGGAGAGAGAGAGAAAGAGAGACAGAGAGAGACAGAGAGAGAGACACAGAGAGAGAGAGAAGGAGGTGTTAGCATTTGTCCATGAGGGAGAGAGAAAGGAAGTAAGGGACACAGATAGAAACCTCCACAAGTAAAAATTTCATATCATTTATACGGATTCATGGAGAAAAAGAGCAAAGGTACAGA
>NC_135326.1:9356249-9478749 GCF_048772815.1 Callospermophilus lateralis | reverse complement strand
CCAGAGATGACACTCACAGTGACGTTGTAGAGAGCAGGATCCTCCAAAGCGCTTCCAACTGGATGGACCCATGACCACAGGGGGAAAAACTTTATTTGGGGTCATCATTTCAAAGGTGCAGTCCATGGTGGGCCGACTCCATGGCTCTGGCCCAAGGGGAGCAAAACAAAATGGCGGCAGGGCCTGGAGGAGGAGAGCAGCTCAGATCTAAAATATTGGGGACTCGAGGACCCGTTCCAAGAATAAATGGAGGTGCACGTTTGCACACAGAGCTGTCAATCATTGCATCGTAAATTACTGCAATAGTAGAAGGAGGAGGAGAGATAAATCCCATTTGCCTGGTTTTTCCCAAACTTCTTTGCATTTCGTAGATCAGTGTGGTCATTCCCAACAGAGGCCAGCTAAAGGCCACCTTTGTGCAAAGACTAACCAACGAGCAAGTCCCCAGATAACATCTCCCCGTTTTCCGTAAGTCCTTCCATCAGAATTCTGAATTTCACAGCATTTCAATACGTCTTCACCATTTTTTTCCCTTTCCCTCCTACGTGCGTTTTAAATATAAAGTGAGATATGCCACCTGCAAACGTTGACATTTACTCAGGTGCGTGTGTGTGTGTGTGTGTGTGTGTGTCAAAGAGTTTATGCTAAATCGAGAAAAAAAAAATACGTAGGGAGGAATTCGTATCATGATTAAGATATTTTATCTCATTTTTCTTGCCATCTCTGCTCGAGCATCAATATTGTCACATTGGGAAATTTTCTGGTTTTTAAATATCAAAATTATGTTGCTTTTTAAAATGTTTTTTTTTGTCGGAGCCGTCTCCCCCCCCACACACACACACCCCAGGGTGACATGAAGCTGCTCATCACGTCTTTTTCTCTCGTCTGCTTACTCCGACTTCAGAAATGTTCAGCTGATTATCCAACCACCCACCCATGCCCCCGAAAAAGGAAAATTAATACAGAATTTTCGCTTAGGAAAAGAGAAGCATTTGGAGGAAGGTATTTCTGTATATTGTTCGTTGCTCAGCAAATGAGGAGAATGAGTTCCTTCACGTCCATTCCCAGCATGAGACGCGGGATCTGATATTTCCAACATGGAACCTCTCCGAATCCCACGATCCACAAAGAAGGTTGGGTTGTCTACACCTTTAATTTGCAAGATTCCCTTATATGGTGTCTTAGTTAGCTTTGCTTTTCTGTGACTTAAAGACCTTCTCCTAGAACAACTTAAGGAAAAAAAGGTTTATTTGGGCTCATAGTGTCCAAAGTTCAGTCCATGGTTGGCCGACTCCATGGCTCTGGCCCAAGGGGAGCAGAACAAGATGGCGGCAGGGCCTGGAGGAGGAGAGCAGCTCAGGACAGGGCACCAGGGAGCAGAGAGAGCTCTGCTCACCAGGGACAGGACAGAGACCCCAAAGGCACAGCCCAGGGACCCCCTCCTCCAGCCACACCCCACTTGCTGCAGTCACCACCCAGTGAGTCCATCCAAGTGGATTAATCCACTTCTAGGTCACATCTCTCATAACCCAATCATTTCACCTTGAAACTTTCTTTTGTTGACTCACACATGAGCTTTGGGGACTCCTCATGGCTAAGCCATAACACAAGGTGAAAAGACAGACACTTTGGTGAGTCCTTCTGTCTGGGGTGTGCACGACCTGCTCTTTGAATCTCTTTTCTCGTTTTCCTTTACCCAATTCCAGATCCTCTCACAAATTCACGTTTCAGAAACTTAATTCCTCAATTTATGTGTTAATAGGTCTCGGAGATGGGACCCTGGGCAGGTGGTTGAGTCCAGAGTGGTCTCCCTCCAGGATGGATTAATCCACCCACACGCTGATGGGTCCATGGGCGATCGAGACAATGGTTCTGCTTTAAAAGATGAGCTGTCTCTGGCCAACTCTTCTCATCTGAGCACACAATGTTCTGTGCTTCTGGGGACTCCACAAAGTCCCCACCAACAAGAAGCCCCATCCTAGATGTACACTCTTCATGTTGGACATACAAGACTTCCGAACCATGGGAAATGATTTTTTTTTTCATTATAAATCACCCGACCTCTGGCAATCTGTCATAGCAACAGAAAACCCTCGAAGATGTGCACACGTCATCTTGAGTTGGTGATACAGGCAGAATCTGGTCATCTGATCTCAAATCTCTCAATAAGTACTCCAGCGGCTTGCACTATTATTTCCCTCACTTCTGTTATCACAAAGTGCCATGTTTTCTCAGTGGCTCTTCTGGCTGGTTTATTCAACCATCCAAATCTCTATCTCCATGTCTTCATGGCAGAAGAAACACTTGTTCTAGAACAATGAGAAAATAACCTTCTGTTCTTGATAAATTTCTCCATCTGAGGTCTTGTGTTACAGCCTTCCAAAATGGAATCCAAAAATAAGATCGCAGGAAGGAGGTGTCTGACCCAAACGCATGCTTTGTCCTCCTTGTGGAGCTGGTTTGTTTCCTGCCACCCTCTTGAAACGAAGTTGGAGGGAGATGTGGAACAACAATTTTCCCATCTTCATGGAGTTCACAGATAATGGCCGTGCATGAAACAAATAATTACAGTCATAGGAAAATCATATTTGAGGGTCTGGGATCTAAGACCATGCCAATCCCAACTGGTCTAATCTTGTATATTCTAAGAAAAAAAATGCTTATGAAGTTGCAAGTTTGGTTTTCACTTATAACGGTGCCCACCCTGAGGTCCCCACCGGAGCCCAAGGTGATGTGGGCACCGTGACCTTGAATCTCCTTGACTAATGAGACAATTCTCATCCAGTCCTCGCTGAGACGGGTTTCTTATAGAAAGCACAACCCTGGGCCCTGGATCTCTCTCTCTCTCTCTCTGTCACACACAATCCCACCAAGATCCACCTGCCACGTTGTCACGCAGCCAACTTGGGCAAAAGCCATGCAGTCCCTGATGCTGTACAAGTGGACATTCATACTTAGGGGCTCAGAAAACCTGTGTTGTGTATAAAGTATCCAGCCAGGTGTACTTTGTCATAGCAACAGAAAACTGAGACGAAGTCTGCCCCACAGAGGATCGAGAAGCTAAGTCCTTCTATTTTTTCCCCAGATCCTTCCTGTCAGTGCCGAGCCTCAACAGCAACTGCACAATATCCATACAAAAGCTGGGTAAATCCTCGTCTCTTGCTTGTTAGATAAAGTACATTTGCCTCGAGTCCCTACATGATGGGCAGCTTGGGGGCATTTATCCATCTGTGGGATCCCCCAACCAGAGCTCACCGACAGAGTTCCCCGTCTACCCAAGCCTGGGTCATGTTTTCTGATGTTTTTGCAACACCCCTTCTGAGGGTTTCTCTACTTTGAAGGACACTGTCCGCCTGTGGTGCCTGCCGGGCAGCAGAGGCTGAAATGGATCATTGTGGCTGGTGTGAATCGAGTCTGTGTCTTGGGAGAGCCATGCACCCTGGTTCCCGTGACCTTTCTGGAGGAGTGAAGAGGTCCGCTAAGGGCGAGGCCGAGCAAATTCCCACGCATGGTGGGGGGGGGGGTTGGGGACAGGGGACAGATATTAAATCAATTATTTGCATTGATCAGGAACATTTTTTTTTTTACAGGTGTAAAAGGGAAGAATTATTTTAATTTGCTCTGAAAATCCCCACTTGGAAATTCTGCACCGTGAAGAGCTAAAACCAGTTCATAGTGTCTTGTGCATTTTTTCCGAGACAATGACAAACACATACGCAAATATATATATTGCATAAAATATGCACACATGTATACAAATAGGCACACGCTCATGCACCATGATGGATACCCCTGTGCATTAAGTGTGTGTTCACATTTGCACACCCATCTATGCAACAATGTATCCACATATAGGTTTAAGGGACCTAGGGAGCTGTTACTGAGTATCTTTATGTTGTCTTAGAGACATTTCAGTTGCAATGAGCATCTGTTAGTGAACTGGGATACTCTTTATTGGTGAAGGCCCACAGACTACTGAATACAGTTTGTTTGTTTTTTTTCTTGATTTTGCCGTCCTTTGCAATTCTCTGCTACACACGATTTGCATATCGAACCGGGAGTTTTTCTCCAACGGCAATTCACACTGAGGCAGGCGATTAGCACCAGCCAGATTTTGCAACTCCATCTGGGGGGGGGAAAGTGGAGGGATGTGCGGCGCCCTCTGGAAACTGGCCAAAATGTGCCAAGGGAGAGCAGCTGAACTGACTTGGTGACATTTGTCATGCTCCACGCATGGAGCCCTTTAAATAGCATATGCGACCTTTTTCGCCACAGCAGGAAATGCCAAGAGAAAATGCAAAGCTCTTCATTTTCCCTCTTCAGCCCCAGCAGAAGCGGTTTCTCATGGTCCACGGTTGGGACCTGGGATGAGGCTGTCCAGGCGCCTGGGACGAACCATCGATATCGGAGCATTCGACTCTCAGGGATGCATCCAAGATGCCTAGGGCTCCGCGGAGGAGGGGAAGTCCCCTCTGGATTAGTTCCACGGTGGCATTGACTGTGACAGTCACCTTTAATAAGACGTCATGTAGCTCAGACCCAGCAGATTTCTCTGTGAGTGTTTGGAGCACAGAATTGTCACGCCCTCTTGGGGTATGAACCGGGGGAAGGAGATGTCCTGTAGCCTTCTATCAAGGACCCCTCATAGATGAAACCACAAAAGACCAGAAAGTAAAAAGAAACAAAATATATTTTAAAAATCTGTATATATTAGCAAGGTGCCGGGTAGCACGCCTGTCATCCCAGCGGCTCGGGAGGCTGAGGCAGGAGGATCGTGAGTCCAAAGCCAGCCTCAACCAAAGGGAGGCCCTAAGCAGCTCAGGGAGACCCTGTCTCTCAATAAAATGCAAAATAGGGCTGCGGAGGGGGCTCAGGGGTCGAGTGTCCCTGAGTTCAATCCCCAGCACGTAAATAAATATGAAATAAATAAATGAATTTCTTCTATCCAAGCACCCCAATATAATATAATTACATGTTTAATCAAAGTAACGAACGCTGTGGAATTTGGACATTTTTAATAATATGAAAAAAATGATAAAATATTAGAAAAACATCTCTCTATGAATGCTGTGCACCATCGTGTAAATTGAGGCACACTTTACAATGAAAAAAAAGATCTTTTCACCTTTAAAGATACTTCAATTAAAAACCTAAATAGAAAAATTGTATATTAGGAGGCTTGGAACAAGGAAATTAAAGATTTTGAGTTATTTTTTTTTTCTTCTGAACCTTTCTGCTAATGGGAGATGATTTTGAGGGTTTGACATTTTTTATGAAATGAAATAAATATATATAGCAAAACATCTAAAATAAACAAATAAATGTGTACAGTCATTCAAATTAAATCTACCTCTAAAATTTTTAGAGTGAATGAATTTGAAATAGATTGAAATGCAAATATTTGAATTGCTCCATTATTTGAAATGTATATCTTTAAGGAAAACAGATTTCTGGACATATAGATTGGGAATTAAAATAACAGGTTTTTTTTTTTTGATATTTTGAAAAATGTAAAATAGCATGGATCTGAGATCAAAAATTTGAATATTCTCCACAAAATTTTTAAAAATGCACCGCTTTGGAAATTAAGAAGAAATATTGGCAATCCATTTTTCCAAAATGTTCATTCCGTGTTTCTTTTCATTCTACTTATTTTGAGATTGGATCCATGAGTCTCTATCCCCGTTCATATTTTGATTCGTGGTCAACTGGCCGTGAAATTCACCCATCTTGATAATTGCGATAATTATCCCAACAAACGGAAACCCAGGAGTGGAAATGCTCAAAATAATCATTACCCACAGGGAAGAAATGAGGCGTTCTCTTGCAAATTGGTGGGTCGGAGCCCCAACAGCTCTTTTGACACTTGAAAATAACAAATCAAGTTAAAGATTCAACCTCCTTTTTTCCTCCATGATAAATGCATTAGAAGAGATAAAATGCTATAAAAGTAAACCCTGTTCTACGTGATGCTGCGGCTGCTTCAGATAATCAGAAGCAAAGCTCAGGATCTTGTGCAAACCCAGGAGATATTATTTTTAAATCTAAAGAGCTAGACAGATGCCGTGGTGCACGCCTGTCATCCCAGCGGCTTGGGAGGCTGAGGCAGGAAGATCACAAGGTCAAAGCCAGCCTCAACCAAAGGGAGGCCGTAAGCAACTCAGGGAGACCCAATCTCTAAATAAAATGCAAAATAGGGCTGAGGACGGGGCTCAGGGGTCAAGGACCCCCAAGCTTAATCTCTAATACCCCTTCCCCAATGAAATGTCCATAACTGTGCATCTTAAAATCTCAGTAGTAAAGTGTTTAAAATAAATCATTGAAATAAAAAGAAACCCTGTGAAACAAAAAATCAGCCTTTCCATATATCAACGTCTAGGATCCCTGTACGCAAGTCACACAGAACAATTTAAAATCTGCAATCGTTGAATTGCAACCATCACATGCTTTTCCATAACGGGAAGAGAATCACCAATGTGTCCTCAAGTGGAATAAAAATCAAGTGGAAAAAAAAAGTCTTCAATGTGTTATCATTAAATGGAATTTTTGTTCCACTTAATGACGCATTTTTACTTCCTACAACCTCCTTGATCTCCTGAGTGATAATGACCAGAACAGGAAACGCTCCGTAACTGCAGCAAGTTCAAGTGGGGTCTGTGTCACACCGTCACAATGAACCCAGCTCCACCCATGTCCCGCAGGACACCTGGATGTCCATCTCTGTCTGTGGACTTGCAGCAATTTAGGGCCCAGCTATGTATCAACAAGAAACAGAATAATAATAATAATAATAATAATAATGATAATAATAATAATGATAATGATAATAATAGTAATAATAATGACAATAATAATAGTAATAATAATAATAATGGCCTCTTGACTCCTTCAGACCTCGGTGACGGCCTCACATAGACTCTGAGCATGGGAGAGCAGGCGCTCAGCGCACGCGGGCTGAAGGGGGGATGCGGAGGTGACCTGGAGGGTGCTCCTCAGTGGTCAAGGACAAGCCCCCGTGGGCAGGAGGGGGTCAGCCCCGGCCTTTTCCTGGGACAGATTCTAGGCAGAGGACTAAGGGAGCGAGCCCCCACGGCGCCTGAGCCCCTGTCACCTAAAATGGGGAGAATTCACGAGGCCACGGTCCTGAGCACGGGAAGGCTGGACGTGGGTCACACGCAGGGAGACCGCAGAGGGATCCCACCTGCAGCCGGCCAGCTGACCACGGCGGTATTGTCCAAGCACTGGGCAAAGACACGAGGTGACCCGGGTTCCCCTAGGGGACGGTGACGGTGTCCTTCGCTAAGTATTTTGTGATGGTGTCAGGGTTGAGCTGACGGATAAGTGTTTGGTCTTAGCATATGTGTGTGTGAGTGTGAGTGAGTGAGTGTGTGTGAGTGTGTGTGTATGTGAGAGTGTGTGAGTGTGTGTGCTTGTGTGTGTGAGTGTGAGAATGTGTGAGTGTGTGTGTGAGTGTGTGTATGTGTGTGAGTGTGTGTGAGTGTGTGTATGTGAGAGTGTGAGTGTGCCTGTGTGTGTGAGTGTGAGAATGTGTGTGAGTGTGAGTGTGTGTGAGAGTGTGAGTGTGTGTGAGTGTGAGAGTGTGTGTGTGAGTGTGTGAGTGTGAGTTGTATGTGAGTGTGAGAGAGCGTGTGACTGTGTGTGACTGTGTGTGAATGTGTGAGAGTGTGTGAGTGTGAGAGTGTGTGAGAATGTGTGTGAGTGTGAGTGTGTGTGAGTGTGAGTGTATGAGAGTGTGTGAGTGAGTGTGAGTGTGTATGTGAGAGTGTATGGGTGTGTTTGTGAGTGTGAGAATGTGTGTGAGTGTGTGTGTGAGAATGTGTGTGTGAGTGTGTGAGTGAGTGTGAGAATGTGTGTGAGAGTGTGTGAGAGTGTGAGAATGTGTGTGAGTGTGTGTGTGAGTGTGTGTATGTGTGTGTGAGTGTGTGTGTATGTGAGAGTGTGTGAGTGTGCCTGTGTGTGTGAGTGTGAGAATGTGTGTGAGTGTGTGTTTGAGTGTGAGTGTGTGTGAGTGTGAGAGTGTGTGTGTGAGTGTGTGAGTGTGAGTTGTATGTGAGTGTGAGAGAGCGTGTGACTGTGTGTGACTGTGTGTGAATGTGTGAGAGTGTGTGAGTGTAAGAGTGTGTGAGAATGTGTGTGAGTGTGAGTGTGTGTGAGTGTGAGTGTATGAGAGTGTGTGAGTGTGAGTGTGAGTGTGTATGTGAGAGTGTATGGGTGTGTGTTTGTGAGTGTGAGAATGTGTGTGAGTGTGTGTGTGAGAATGTGTGTGTGTGAGTGTGAGAATGTGTGTGTGAGTGTGAGAGTGTGAGAATGTGTGTGAGTGTGTGAGTGTGTGAGAATGTGTGTGAGTGTGTGAGTGTGTGAGAATGTGTGTGAGTGTGTGAGTGAGTGTGTGTGTGTTTGTGTGTGTGAGAGTGTGAGAATGTGTGTGAGTGTGTGTGTGTGAGTGTATGTAGAGTGTGTGAGTGTGAGTGTGTGAGTGTGTGTGTATGTGAGAGTGTGTGTTTGTGTGTGAGTGCGTATGTGAGAGTGTGTGAGTGTGTGTGTGTTGTGAGAGTGTGAGAATGTGTGAGTGTGTGAGTGTGAGAATGTGTGTGTGAGTGTGAGTGTGTATGTGAGAGTGTGTGAGTGTGTGTGTTGTGAGAGTGTGAGAATGTGTGTGTGAGTGTGTGTGAGTGTATGTGAATGTGTGTGTGTGAAAGTGTGTGTGAGTGTATGTGTGAGTGTGAGAGTGTGTGTGAGTGTGAGAGTGTGTGAGTGTGAGAGTGTGTGAGTGTATGAGTGTGAGTGTGAGAGTGTGTGTGAGTGTGTGTGTGAGTATATGTGTGTGTAGTGAGATATGCATATATGGTAAGGTATGTATTTAATATATATTTATATATTATCATTAAATAAACATTCCTATTTATTTGTGCATAATATAAATCACATATATATATATTTATGATATAATGCAAATACACATTATGTAAATAAATATATACTCATATTTTTAAAATAAATATAAATCTTCATATGTTTACATATGTTCATTTGAATGCAGGTGTAAAATATCTATTTAAGGATAAGTAGATATCTAGTGCATCTCAATGAACATGCATGTGGAGTAGATATCCCGAATACTGCATGGGTCGTGTGACGTGTGATGAACGCGCAGTTTGAAGCACACACCTACGTGCGTCAGGTGTCCTGGTGCCGGTCTGTTTGTCAATCTGTCCACCCAAACCCAGCTGCACACACGGAAATGCAGACGCACGTCTTCTGCTAATGCAGGATCCATACACTGAGATAAAAGGCAAATCATCCTCATCTTAAGAATCCATCCACCTGACCTGCATTGTCTCTGTTGCGAATCTTACTCTTCTAGAATTTTCCGTCTACTTTATCTTATTGTGCATCCCTTTCACTCAACATGTTCATTGGCCTAAAACTGGGAAGCAATGGTCCCCATTCTCCCTGATACGCACAGAGTCACTCCTCACAGGAAGACGCACACTTCTCTCTTGTGTAAACTGGATTTTCTGTAATTTTTTTGCTGATTCAGTGACCGCGTGGACGGCCACAGATCCCCGCTGAGTGTCCTCTACGGTGCCTCAGGACTCGGCAGCTGCTGGCGCCCTGGCCGTTCACTGCTCCCCATTCTCTCCTTTCCTCTGAGGTTTTGTTTTTCTTTGAGACTGGTTGGAGGCGGGTGCTGTGGATCCAGGGGTTTCCCACAGGGTGGCTCTCAAGTCTGCGCATTTTAATTCTTAATTCCACGGCAACTTCGTGGACGCAGGGTGGCGTCCAAGGTGACCTCTGCGTGTGCGCCACAAGGGCGTGAAGACATGGGTGTGCATCCTAAATAGATGCGATCTGCACGGTCCTGCCTGCCGAGGTCCTGCCCTGTCCTTTACATTAAGGGCGTCCATGGCTCCCTGGAAGGTCTTCCCACCCGAGGTTTCTGAACTCTCATTTTTAAAATGCTTCTGATAAAAAATAATAATAATAATAATAATAATAATAATAATCAGACTGAACCACTTTTTTTCCTTGCTGTGGCCAAAATACATGAAAATTTAAAGGAGGGAAAGTTGATTTGGGCTCCTGGTGTCCGAGGTCCAGTCCCTGGTGGGCAGCTCCATGGCTCTGGCCCAAGGGGAGCAGAACAAGATGGCGGCAGGGCCTGGAGGAGGAGAGCAGCTCAGGACAGGGCACCAGGGAGCAGAGAGAGCTCTGTCACCAGGGACAGGACAGAGACCCCAAAGGCACAGCCCAGGGACCCCTCCTCCAGCCACACCCCACCTGCTGCAGTCACCACCCAGTGAGTCCATTCAAGTGGATTAATCCACTATTAGTCTACACCCAGTGAGTCCATCCAAGTGGATTAATCCACTGATGAGGATACACCTCTAATAATTTAATTTAGAGACAAGATCTCGCTAAGCTGCTGAGGCTGGCCTCCCACTTGCGATCCTCCTGCCTCAGCCTCTCAAGTCCATGGGATTCCCTTCTATACCTTTGGAATCAGAAATAGATTCTTATTCGTTGGACTCTAGCCGGGGTCTGATCGGGGAACGCCCATCTGCATTTGGCCCTGGGTTCTCTGGGCACACACATACCGGTGGGTGGGTGCTCACACCCCAGGCTGCACGGGGTGGAAGGGACCCACTCCCCGTCCTTACGTCACCAGAAACTACTGCACGACCGACCAGGGTTTGCAAAACCCAAGAGCTTATTAAAGATGCACAAGGATGATGTGCAAGAATGCTTTGCACCATCTCCATCGGTACCAGCGGACACTTGCACGTGCACGAACCGAAGGATTCTGGGAAAAGTGAACAGAAGCGTGCAACTGCTCCAAACCAGGCTCTCCCTGCACCGTCTCTCTCCTGAGCCTCTGTGCAGCTCACCCTGAAAACACCTTCGCCTGCCGACGCCGTGTCAAAGCTGGTCACGTCTGGGCCCGGTGAGGCGGGAAAACGCTGGCTCTGTTCATAGGAAAAAAATCTAGACACATGATTACAGAAAACTGGGAAAACAGACATTTGCAGCTGTGGACGTCGAGGGCGGGTCAGAGCGTCTCTGTTGACTCGTGTCAGAAGCGTCCTGTCCCTCTTAAATCCCAGTGAGACACGGAGAATAATAATTAAGGAAAAAAAAAACAGCAGAAGTGGTGGCAAACTTAGGTCGCCCCAGCAATTCTGGAGGCTGAGGCAGGAGGATGGCAATTTGGAGGCCAAACCTCGACAACCTAGCAACAGGCTGGATGGTGGGTTGGTAATAAGGCAGTAGGTCATGGCCGGCTTCAAATCCCTCCTTCATCCCTCCAAAAAAATAATTCTGATTTACACAAAAAGACCCGTCACTCATCAGCCACCGGAAGTGTTAAAAGATCTCTCAGGGACCTTCGGTGGACCTGCCAATCATCTGTGCTCCAGGGTCACCTTGGCTTCTCTGCAGAACCGTGCAACCCCGTTCACAGGTGCTGGGTGCACAGCACACGCACAGCCTCTCCCCAGGGTCCTGACACCGAATTAGGGGTGGGGACATGTCCTTTGTGGATGCGTGGAGTCCTAGTAGGAGAGGACCCCGGAAAACGGGCACAGTTCCACCCCCCCCCCCCCAGGAAAGCTGGTTCCAAAGCGCGAAGCTGCAATCCATTGCTATTTTATGGCACAATGTTATTTTTTCTTTAATTCTGTAACATGCACCGTCACACTGTTGCTAACTCCCTGGCAGCTGTGTGACAGCTGAACCTGAAGAACTCCGCGTGCGAGCCGGAAGGAAGGTGTGTGTGCGATTCCCTAGGCTGGCGCAGCGGCAGCGTGGGTGGGGACCGAGGAGGAGGGCGGGTGGTTTGGCAAACGTTTCTGTGCCGAGCGCTGTGCACACGGGTGCATCCGTCCAGGCTCACTTGGAAATCGACCCTGCACAGACCTGCACTCTGCATTCCCAAATTGCCACTGTTTACCCGGATTGTCGCCTCCCCCACAGACGCGCTCCACTGGCAGCGTTTATTTTCCACTGAGGAGGGGCACCCGGCAGAAAGCAGTCCTGGAACCGCAAGTGACGGCAGATTTCTAGCAATGCAGAAATGACACCTTATGGCTCCCGTCAGGAGCAAAGTGGCATTTTTTGCGCGAGAGTTGGCTTCGGTCCCCGTCTCCCCAGCGGCTCAGACGACATCCCAGAAGGAGAGAAAGGCTCGGATCCGCATTTGCAGGTGTAGGACGCCCCAATGCAGCGCAGCGTCCGGGTTCAAGCTCCATGGGTAGATTCCCATGCTGTGTCCCCTGCCCAAATCCTTCAGATCCCGGGACAAAATCTAATTTAAAAATCAACCACTTTGGCCGGGCGCGGTGGTGCACACCTGTCATCCCAGCAGCTTGGGAGGCTGAGGCGGGAGGATCGTGAGGTGGAGGCCAGCCTCGGCAACTTAGCGAGATGCTGTCTCAAAAATAAAAGTGAGAATCAGGGCTGAGGCTCAGGGGTAAAGCACTCTACGATCAGGTCTCCACGACGCGTTGCCCCAAGTACTGTCTCCTTTTTTCCATGGAAATGATCACGAATATTTTACCGACCCCTTAACGAGGTCCCTGGTGAATTCCCTCCTGGAGGCTGTGGGAAGGAAAAGGGAGAGACTTTGCATTTCCTCTGTGCCCGTGGGGAGCGGGTTGGCTGCAGGGGCATCCGAACCCCTGGATCTTCAGGAGAAGCTCTGTTTCCCAACAGGAGGAGGCGTAATCAGGGCAACTGAAGAGGCCCGCGTCTACCTGAGGCTGAGCTTCCTTGGCTGGCCATATATATATATATTTTTGTTTGTTTGTTTGTTTATCTAGTTTTGCTTTTAGTAGCAGGTGACATTTCAGATTGGCTTCGTTCAGTCAGCACTGTACATTGGGGTCACCTAGTGATCTGTGTCCACGGTTCTCCCATTTCTCTGCATGTTCTTGTAGCTCACCTTTTTTCAGTGCAGTATAATATTCCATTGAACAGACAGGGCACGGCTTATTTTTCCATTCTCCTAGTGAAGAACGTCTTGTTCGCCTGGAAATTCCGAGAACAAACAGCCACATCGCTGCAGGCAAAAATGTACAGATGCTTGGAAGAAAATAGAAGACCAGCTGGATCCGTTATTGTCCACACCACTTGCATGCTGAAAGGCTGGTTTATTCTGATCCTTCCTCACTCGTGTAGACACGGCCTCACAGACTCGAGGTCAAGGAAATGATGAGCTTGGATCAAAGTCCAGGAAGCACTGAAGACTCTGGTGGGCTCTGACCCCAGCTCCTTCGAGGTGGGAAAAGCTGTTTTAGTCTGAGTTTCCTCCACCCACTCTTGAGGCTGCCCAGACATCAACAGAGACTGCAGGGATTCTCAGATGCGAGCGAGGAAACCCTCGTGAAAAGTACCGGGACGTGGGGACAGGTTCACTCATACGTTGGTGGTGGGGCTGCAAATTGGTGCGACCAATCTGGAGAGCAGGATGGAGATTCCTCAGAAAACTTGGGATGGAGCCACCATTTGACCCAGCTATCTCACTCCTCGGTCTATACCCAAGGGACTTAAAATCAGCTCATACTGCATGGACACAGCCACATCCATGTTCATAGCAGCTCAATTCACAACAGCTAAACTGTGGAGCCCACCTAGGTGCCCTTCAACAGATGAACGGATAAAGAAACTGTGGTATGCCTACACAATGGAATATTACTCAGCCATGAAGAAGAATGAAATGATGGCATTTGCAGGTAAATGGGTGGAGTTGGAGACTATCAGGCCAAGTGAAATAAGCCAATCCCCCAAAACCAAAGGCTGAGTGTTTTCCTCTAATATTCTGATACTAATTCACAATAAGGGAGGTGGGAGCTAGGGAAGAGTAGAGGCACTTTGGATTAGGTACAGGGCAGTGGAGGGAGGGGAGGGGATCTGGGGATAGAAAGGATTGTAGAATGAATGGGACATTATTTGTTACCTTATGTACACACAGGACTGCGGGACCGAGGTGATTCTACATCACACATAATCCGAAAAATGAGAAATTATACCCCATCTACGTATGTCCTATCCAAGGGCAAGAATGCATTCTAGTGTCCGGTAGTTCAAATGTTAAAACTAATTCAAATAAAAACTGCAGGGGACATCTCCAGAGCATGTTTCCAGAAGATTGAGGGTGGACGAATGAGCACCTGGACCCTCAAAGGTTCCTGAGACCCAGAGATGAGGGTTTCAGAGAACCCCGCCTGGGGGCCTAGAAACTGCCCCAGCACTGGGACAGATGCCACCCTCAAGAGCTGCTACCTCCGTCCCTGTGTCCAGGACTGGCCCCTCATCAGTTCTCCTGGTCTGTCACTTGTGCTGAGCATTTATAAAAGTTCCGTCTCCCTAGCAACTCACAGACGGAAGCCGCGTCAGACTAACCTTCTGCATCGTAAATTCATTCTTAATCTGAGGTCTCTAAGGAGCACTCAGAGCCCTAAGGATGACTCTCTGGATGTCAAAAACCTTCAGCGGCCACGTAAACACCTGCCAATGACACTGTGAATGTCACGCCACATGTTCAATCAAATACCCGGGCGTGGTGGCCCACACCTGTAATTCCAGAGACTAGGGAGGCTGAGTCGGGAGGATCACAAGATGGAGGCCAGCCTCCACCATTTAGTGAGAAACGGTTTCACAGTGAATAGGATTTGGGTGCAGCTTGGTGACACAGTGCCCCTGGGTTCAATGAGAAAACACACCACACACACACACACACACACACACACTAAATAATCAAAACACGGAAATCAAATAAAATACGGGTTTTTGTTAGTGCAAAATCAATGACAGAAAGAATAAAGTTTTTGGACAATGTGAGCTAAATACTCCATGACCCAACTCAGATGAGACAGGGTCAACGGGTCCCACAGGGACAACAGGTCCCAATTGTGAAAGAGGAGATGAATTCCGTTCACAGATGCGCTTTGTTAAAAAAAAAAAAAAAATCCTGTTCTCCAAGTTTTTACTCCTTCAAAACCGTGTGGCACATGCATGGGGTGGGACCTTTAAGAGGCGGAGCCTACAGGGAGGAGGTTAGGTCTTAGAAGTTCTGAGAAGATGGGACCCCAGTCGGCCCCAGGGAGCTGCTATCAAAAACCTTCTCGGCTCCTTCCCCAATCGCTGACTTCCTGTTCTGCAAGGGATTTCTTGGGGACTTGTTCCCACCAGGACACCCTCAACCTTGAGACCTTACCAGGAACGGAAAAAACGAAGCCACCAATGTTGGGTTTTCAGTTTCCAAATGAAGAGCTAAATACAACTTTTTTTTTTTTTGTCTACATACATCGCCCAGCCTTTGGTGTTTTGTTATAGCAACGTCCAAAGAGAGAAGACAAAAATCTAACAGGAAGTGGAGCAGATGGGACTCTCCTGAACTCAGGTGTTTCAAGAGGTTTGATGAGGACTCGTCCCAAGATTCCATGAGAGCTTGAGAAGGGCATTGGCTGAGGTACATTCAGGGGGAGTATCGGTTGCTTCTCCTTATGACGGCTTGATTGACAGGAACAGGGGACTGGCTGCCAATGTCTGCCATCAAGAGAGTGTCACATGTCCCATAAAAATGCCAATATTTAAAATTCCAAGAAATAGCCGGGCGCGGTGGCACACGCCTGTCATCCCAGTGGCTCGGGAGGCTGAGACAGGAGGATCATGAGTTCAAAGCCAGCCTCAACCACAGCAAGGTGCTAAGCAACACAGGGAGACCCTGTCGCTAAATAAAATTATTAAGACGCAATTTTATCACCATGGACAGTGTCAGTGCATGTACCAGGATTCTCAAGGATTAAATGACACTTATAAAGTAGTCAAAAGCAAACGTTAAAAAGGGAATTAATTAACCTCCTGGGGGGGGGATCTTGTGATTGACTCAAAAAGTTCCCACATATCGTCCGACATCATGTCATCCATGAGAGGCGAGACTGGAGATCGACATTGGAAAGGGACATCTCTCTGCATAGGACAAACGATAATTTGTCAAGGAACGATGAATGACCACAAATCCAACACAGTTACGGTGGCAGCCATGGAAGAGGGTCCTCACTTCTCAAACGGCGCTGATTTGAAATTTGTCTTAGTTCATTTTCTGTAACTCAATCCAACCCAATGGGAAAATTACTGAGAAAAAAGGTTTACATGGGGTGCAGGTACGGTACGCTCAAGGGGTTGTGGATGCATGTAGGATTTTTAACAATCAAAGAGAAAAAGAGATTCCCGGGTGCAATTGGGGGCTTCGGGCGTGTTATTTTGCCGTGAATGAAGGCTCATTGGCACCCACCGACGTCAGACAGATATGGCAACGCTCCGAGGAACGGTTGGCAATCGGCAGGATTCCGCCTGGAGTCGGTTTGTTGGCCCACACGTGTCGACGGCAGACGGGGAGGCGGGAAGATGTGCGAGTCTCCTCCTGCAGCCAGAAGTGGTTCCTCCATTGTTATTTTTAAAACGTCTTGGACACTGGGCTCCTTTCTATTTGCAGAACGCGGGATGCTTCCCGACGACTCCCATCCGACCATTTTCTTCTTGGTTTTCCCATCAAGACACCAGAATTCCTGGCTCGGTTTTGGAGCTCAAGCTGACCCCTGGTATTTTTTTCCTGGAATCACCACCCATATTGGAGGGGTCTCTTGCAGAGGGAAATCTCATAGAAGGGTCCCCTTTGGCCTCTAAAGCGCCCCGAGGGATCTGATCCAGAGGCAGGGTTTCGATGGTGAACTGGAAATATATCACCTACAAATATGGTTAACTGGAGGCAAGGACATGAATGATTGGTTTTTTCCAAAAATATGTTGAGGAGAGAGCTGAGAAGCAGCAATGAAAACAAATGGATTAACTCGTATCAGAGGAGGAGGAGGAGGGCGGAGGTGGAGAAGAAGAGTGACGCAAGCAAACAGAAGAAGAATCCAGACCAAGTCCATTGAACGTCCCCAAGTGGACGGAGAGACCAGGCGGTATGACTCCAAGAGAAATGGTTCCGAGGCCGATCAAGAAAGACACGGGGGTGCGTTTGTCAGGTTTTCATGAAGAGGATCCGGAGACGTCACAAGAACAACCTGAAAGAGGGACCATTTCTTTGGGCTCATTGGATCAGAGGATTCAGATCATGGTCACTGGGCACCAAGGCAGAAACAATATGGCGGAAGGAAAGGGTAGAGGAAACCAGTGCAGGAAAGTTGGGGAGCGACATGGGGGAAGGGGCTGAGGAGAAGATGACCCCTTCCCCATAGGTCCCACCTCTCAGTCGTCTATGCAACCAGCACTGGATTAATCCACTGATGAGGGCACAGCATCTAGGATTCAAGTCCACCTTGGAGTCGGGCTGCATGGGAAATGAGATTTGAGAGACGCTTTCTAGATGCAGATCATAGCAGGGAGAAAAACTTAAAATTTGAACATGAGATATCACAGTTCCAATGGGAGGCGTTTTCCAAAAGCTCTTGGGTGAGAAGGTGCAGAATGTTCAGGTAGATTATGATATCATTAAATTGATGGGTGGATTAATCCACTTGGATGGACTCACTGGGTGTAGACTAATAGTGGATTAATCCACTTGGATGGACTCACTGGGTGTAGACTAATAGTGGTTTAATCCACTTGGATGGACTCACTGGGTGTAGACTAATAGTGGATTAATCCACTTGGATGGACTCACTGGGTGTAGACTAATAGTGGATTAATCCACTTGGATGGACTCACTGGGTGGTGGCTGCAGCAGGTGGGGTGTGGCTGGAGGAGGGGTCCCTGGACTGTGCCTTGGGGGTCTCTGTCCTGTCCCTGGTGACAGAGCTCTCTCTGCTCCCTGGTGCCCTGTCCTGAGCTGCTCTCCTCCTCCAGGCCCTGCCGCCATCTTGTTCTGCTCCCCTGGGGCCAGAGCCATGGAGTCGGCCACCAGGGACTGGACCTGGGAGACCAGGAGCCCCAGATCCACTTCTCCTCCTCTAATTGGTCTTGTCAGGTTTTCGGTAACGACAAGAATAAGCTGGTTAAAGTACAAGAGCTCAAATAATGAGCTAAAATCGAAAACTGCAGTGAACACGGATCACACAGGCGAAGGCTACGGAGTCTGTTTCACAAAAGGTATCAGTGAGAGAGAAATGGAAACAGAAATCTTCCAAATGCCAAAATAAGGGGGCAGCAAGGTCATGGATGGTGCTAAAGGAATCTTAGAAAAACAGAGGGTTAAAGGCTGAGGAAAATTATATCAGAAAGGGAGGCTGAGGATTTCACAGAATTAAAAGAAAAAAAAAATAATGACTTCCTCTGATTGCACAGTCCGCAAAATGAAAAATGCAGACTAATTTAACATAAAAGAAAAAGAGAACTCTGCCACATTATCCTAATTTTTGCTACTTCAAATTCAAAAAAAAAATGCATAGTGGAGTCTCCTAATCAGGAAAAATTAGATTATATGCAAAGGAATGGAAATTGGGTAAAAATGTGAAGATATAGTGTGTGCTCTTAATGTGTTTAAGGCAAAGGTACTCAGCCCACAATTTACGTCCAGGGAAACTGTATCTAAAATGTAAAAGAAAAGGAGCAATGTTTTCAGATGGACATTTCCTAGAGAATTTAAGGTATTAAACCTTCTTTGGGAAAAAAAAATGATGGAAAGATGTATTTCTGCGGGGAGAGAAGCCAACCCCAGGCAGAGCACTACTGTAAAAGTCATCATGAAAAGTCACGGGAAGAAGCCACTAATGACACCGAGGAGGAATCGGGAGCTGAGATTCCCTCAGAATCCATCACAGAAAGAGGAGACGGACGTGGGGAAGCCAAGAGGAAAGAGCAGTGTGAATGGTCACCTCCCCCAGCACAGGTCCAGAGGCTGAAAAGGTGGGAGAAGAAATGGGGAGACAGAGGGATTCCAATAAAAAAAATCATGCAAAGGATTCAGCAATTGAAATTCAAAGAACTTCATGAATGAAGGAGGATGAGGAGGAGGAAGAGGGGGACAAAAATGAAAAGGAGGAGGAGGAGGAGGAGCAGGAGGAGGAGGAGGATGACGTGAAGGAAGCAGAGAAGGAGGAGAAGGAAGAGAGAGAGGAGGAGATGGAGGGGAAAGAGGGGGAGGAGGACCAGGACGACAAGGAGGATAAGGATGAGGAGGAGGCGGAGGAGAGGGAGGAGAAAGAGGAGAAGGGGGGGGAGGAGGAGGAGGAGATGGAGGAGGAGGAGGAGGAGGAGGAGGAGAAGGAGCAGGAGGAGGGAGGAGGAGGAGGAGGAGAAGGAGGAGGAGGAGGAGGAGGAGATGGAGGAGGAGGAGGAGGGGGGAGGAGGAGGGGGAGGAGGAGGAGGTGGAAGAGGAGATGAAGGAGGAGGAGGAGAAGGAGCAGGAGGAGGGAGAAGGAGGAGGAGGAGGAGAAGGAGGAGGAGGAGGAGGAGGAGGAGAAGGTGGAGGAGGAGGAGGAAGAGGAGAAGGAGGAGGAGGAGGTGGAAGAGGAGAAGGAGGAGGAGGAGGAGGAGGAGATGGAGGAGGAGGAGGAGGGGGGGAGGAGGAGGGGGAGGAGGAGGAGGTGGAAGAGGAGATGAAGGAGGAGGAGGAGAAGGAGCAGGAGGAGGGAGAAGGAGGAGGAGGAGGAGAAGGAGGAGGAGGAGGAGGAGGAGGAGAAGGTGGAGGAGGAGGAGGAAGAGGAGATGGAGGAGGAGGAGAAGGAGCAGGAGGAGGGAGGAGGAGGAGGAGAAGAAGCAGGAGGAGGGAGAAGGAGGAGGAGGAGGAGAAGGAGGAGGAGGAGGAGGAGGAGGAGGAGGAGGAGATGGAGGAGGAGGAGGAGGAGGAGAAGGAGGAGGAGGAGGAGAAGGAGGAGGAGGAGGAGGAAGAGGAGATGGAGGAGGAGGAGAAGGAGCAGGAGGAGGGAGGAGGAGGAGGAGAAGAAGCAGGAGGAGGGAGGAGGAGGAGGAGAAAGAGAAGGAGGAGGAGGAGGTGGAAGAGGAGAAGGAGGAGGAGGAGGAGGAGGAGGAGATGGAGGAGGAGGAGGTGGAAGAGGAGAAGGAGGAGGAGGAGGAGGAGGAGGAGATGGAGGAGGAGGAGGAGGGGGGGAGGAGGAGGGGGAGGAGGAGATGGAGGAGGAGCAGATGGGGGAGGAGGAGGAGATGGAGGAGGCGGAGGAGGAGGAGGAGGAGGAGGAGGAGGAGATGGAGGAGGAGGAGGATCACGGGAAAGACTAAGGTAGCAATAAAAATCATAAAGGAAACTTCCACATTTAAATGTAAGAAAGGCCAAAGATAAAATTTAACAAACTGACGTCTTTTGTAATATTTGGACGAATAGGATTTGTATTAACTGATTAATTAGGATGAGTCCAGGCTGCTGTAGCCAGGGATGGCTGCAAATTAAAGGTACATAAACTTGGACAGGAATGAAGAGGCTAAAAGTGTGAACTCTATGGTAACTCTGTGGGGGAAAAATCAGGAGGCCAACTCCATACCAGAGAAACATGAGGGATTTCAAAAATAAATAGTACAGACTTGAAAAGAAAGAGAAGATTGACAGGTATCATTGACAACTTCACACAGGAGCATAAAAAGAAAGTCACAGAACATTGATGAAGCATGTCACCAGGCTTGGTGGTGCGCACCTGTAATCCCAGAGGTTTGGGAGGCTGAGGCAGGAGGATCAGGGGTTCAAAGCCAGCCTCAGCCAAA
Organism: Callospermophilus lateralis; assembly: GCF_048772815.1. Taxonomy (NCBI): domain Eukaryota; kingdom Metazoa; phylum Chordata; class Mammalia; order Rodentia; family Sciuridae; genus Callospermophilus; species Callospermophilus lateralis. Next base: position 9,458,070 of record NC_135326.1, on the reverse strand, counting down.
GGGAGGCCCTAAGCAACTCAGGGAGACCCTGTCTCTCAATAAAATGCAAAATAGGGCTGGGGACGGGGCTCAGGGGTCGAGGGTCCCTGAGGTCAATGAAAATCTGTATTCACCAGAACATGTGGGGGGTTATATATGAAATTTAAAAATGACCTAGGGGAAAAATTCCTTCAGAATCTAAGAAAGCGTGAGTTGACAGAGAGATGCTTGTGAAAATTTAATGATATAAACACACACAGAGAAGTTCAAAATCCCCAAATCAAATTTCCAAAATCCAAAATGCTTCATGATGTCACATTTTTTGACCACCAGCCTGATGTGACTAATGGAAAATTCCAAACCAAGAAACACGGCTTTGTGCCCAAGATCATGAAATATATTGAACAAAACTGAGAATGTAAGGTCTATAGGAAATATAAACCAGTTGGGTTGGTTTGTTTTTGTTCTTATTGGGCTATTTTTACTTTTATTCATTATTTTATTTTTTTAGATTAGAACTGGGCGCCGTCTGCAAGGAATCCCACTCTGTATATGCACACAGTCCAGAACCTGAAAGAATCCAAAATGTGTAACATTCCTAGTCCTCGGAATTTTCAATGCAGAATTCAACCAGTGTTTGTGAATACAGCTAAGATTTTGTGGTGTAAAATGCTTCCAGACCGACGTGGGTTCTTACAGAACACGCCAATCATAAGTGGTGCTTTGAAAAGACAGACGTGGTGCCATCATTCCCTCCCTGACCGCGAAGAAATCGGATTAGAGACTGGCCCCTAAGAGGTTTCCAGAGACGGACAGATACTGCAGGATGGCAGCTGGCAAAGCCATCCAATTTTACTCGGCGATCTTTCATTAATCCACCTAAAGGAGGATATCGTTGCCAAATTCCTGATTGTCCGATTTATCTAAGAACCGTTAAAATCCGAATATTGGGTGTGCATGTGCACAGATGTGTGTCTTCACGCTCAAGAGAGGCGCAGAAGCAGATCCTTCAGGGTGCAGAGTCTGTAACAGACTTGTGACATGGACATCCGTGCAAAGGGTCTACAAAGAAATACCCAGAGGAAGAGAAAACCTCAAATATACACCTACGAATAAATGAGAAAGTTACTCCGGGGACACAGAAAAAGGATAGTTGAGCTAGTTACTCAAGGAAAGTTTAAGATAATTTGAAATAGATTTAAATAAAGGAAAAATGGTAGATACCATTGAACAAGTCAGAAAAATGTCCCCCACGACACATCAGTCAAGATAATTTCCACCTTACATTAATTCTTATTGAATTTTTCTTTGAAAAATATGAACTGAAAAAAAAATGCTTCTATCTCTTGGAGGAATAGTTGGATATCAAAAGAATTGGAAAAACTCAAGACAATTATAAATGAAATTCACCTGAGAATGTAGATCTAGACAATCTAAGTGGAATAGTAAAGAGAACTAATTTAATATGACATTAGCTATTTAAAAAATTGAATTGAATTAAATTAATAACAATCTTCCATTGCATTATTTGAATTCATGAATAAAATAAAAAGAAAATCAGGTAACAAACTGTAGATATCCTGGAAAATATATTTTGGCCATGTCCAATCTCTATCGGACAATGGAAAGAAAATCTTTTCAAAAACTGAGCCGGGTACAGTGGCACACACCTGTGATCCCAGCATCTTGGGAGGCTGAGACAGGAGGATCACATGGTGGAGGCCAGCCTCCGCCAGAGGAAGGCGCTAAGCAACTCAGTGAGACCCTGTCTCTAAATAAATCACGTCTCAAGAAGTGGGGAACGGTCAACAGAGGAGGCAACTTGAACTTAGGAAGATTTGTGATGTTTCCTCCAATGACCCCCCCAAATGCCTGTAGTTACCACCCAGTTAGTCCATATGGATGGATTAATCCACTGACGAGGTGAGACCACTCAGGACCAATCATCTCACCTTGTCTCACATGTGAGTTTTGGGGTGACACCTCACCTCTAAACCATAACCTCTTAGTTTCTCTACTATCCGCTCCTGGCCATGACCATCCTGCCCTCCCACCACAAGTGCCAATCAATGGGTTCAACCAGTTTTTGACTCCAACTTCCCCCATTTATAGTCAAAGTAAACCTTCTTGCTTCATAAGTTAACTTCTTCAGGGATTTCACTATAGCAGTACAGGTGAAAAAGCACAACTGTACTTAGAAGAACCAAGTTTTAGCCTAACTGGGTGAAAATCATCTTTGGATCCCTACCTCACCCCATATACAAAAAAATAAAAATAAAAAGAGCTAAAAATAAGGCACAATAAATACCCAGGAGAAGAGTTTTGTGATTTGGGGGTAGAAGAGGATTTCTTGACTAGGCATTACTTAGGGAAACACCTAAGGGGGCAAAAAAATAGTGTAGGTGGATTTTTGCTACAGACAAAGGATTTTTCTGTTGTTGTTCTACTCAGAAGTTGGACTGATGGACGCGTGACAGATAGAGATGATATTCACAGTATGTCAAATGCTCAGGGGCCAAATGGCTTCAAAAAGCTTGTTTATTGGAAATGCTCTTTGTTTGCATGGCTGTGGCTGGGATAGAGCACAGGCGATGAGCATCCTGTACGTGACCATGTCTCCTGCATGTCCCCAATTACGTCCCCTGCGTGGTCAGCCCAAATGGTCCTTCAGGGCTGCTTGGTGGGCTCCAATATCACCATGACAACAGGTAACCCCCCAAATCCCTGTACAAGTGGACATCTCCCCATCCAGAGCTAGCGGGGTTCTAAATAACATGATGGTTAAGACAGAATAAAAAATAATAATAATTCTGTTTCTCAACAGTGTCACCCCAGGAGCTGGGGTTTGTGCAAATTGAACACATGAGGCAGCTCCGGTATACATCTGGTGCCCCTTTGATGCCTAACCACTGAGCCCCGTGCCCAGATATTTTTCCTTTTTATTTAGACACGGGGTCTCACTGAGTTGTTTAGGGCCTCACTAAATTGCTGAGGCTGGCCTCCAACTTGAGATCCTCCTGCCTCAGCCTCCCGTGTGGCTGGGACACAGCGCCTGGTTCTCACGCCCGGTCCGTAAGTCATACCAGCTTGATTCTCCTGTCTCTTGTGTAAACCTCACAACCATGACATCAATTGTGTAGGAAAAACATATTAAACCTATCAATTATGTCTATTTTCCAGTAAAATGCGAAAAAACCAAATATAAAGCATCAATTCAAAGCCTTTTTTTAAAAATCAGAGACGTTTATCTTAAAAGCAGAAAAATAATAGCCTGTTTTTCTCAATAAATCATCGAGAACATGCAGAATATGTCACCAATTCCGTGTTAATAAGCACTGATTAATTGAGCTTGTGCTGGCGGGAGACTTTATTTGCGTGGTGCAATGAGTGTGTGTGCGTTTGGTGCTGAGGGATGAACCCAGAGCTCCACATATGCTAGGCAGCTGCTCTGTCCCTGACCAGCCCCTCTCCTGTCCTGTGCATGCCATGCTTTGAGACACTGGCCGAGCAGACTCCCCTGCTGAGCAGAGAACCCACTGGTCACTCTGTCCCTCACTCGCCATGCTCTGAGGACAGTTGGAAAGGAGCCTCCGTCCACTCAAGCCATGAGACCTCGGTGGCCAGCGATGGAACAGGCAGGGGCCAAGCCAAGGTAGGGGCAGTTACGTCCGATGGCACCATCTAGACGGCTGCGTAAGCCAGACGGGGAGATGAGCAGACCACAGGGGTCAGAGCCGTGAATGTCCACGGGCAAATCAAGGCTGTCACTGCTGAAATCCGCTGTTCCAGACTCCAGACTCTGCTGTCAGGATGATGGATCGTGCACAGGATCAACAGGACAACGCACACCAATGCCTCACCCCGTCTGAGGCATTTAGCACAGGGTCAGGAACGGTCACTCCTCCCCTGACCCCTTCTCTGCCCCTTGGAGACCTCTTGCAATTTGGTCCCAAACATTCTTCACTGTCTTACAAAAAAACAACAAAGTGCTCAGGTTTCCTTCTCCTTCTAGAGATTCCGACAGTCTCTTCCGGGGCTCCCTGGACCCTGGACCTGTTGATATTTAAAACTAGATGCTCCTGGGTTGAGGGGGTCCATGCTGGACATTGACAGATCTTTAGCACTATAAGGAGCTCATCGTGTGCATTTAGTTTTTCCGTCTGTTGTGCGTGTGGTACGAGGGATTGAACCTCATACACTAGGCACTTGCTGTACCACTGAGCTGCACCCTCAGCCCTTTCTAAAATTTTATTTGGAGGGAGGATCTCACTATGTTGCTGAGGCTGGCCTCCAACTTGCGATCCTCTTGCCTCAGCCTCCAAGTCACCTGGATTATACGCGTGCACCACTGCGTTCAGCAAAAGCCTACAACTGATGCCTGACTATCTCAAGGAGAACAGAGGCCAATGCTTGACGGCATATCTGAACAGACTTCACCCTGTTTTGCTCCCATTTCAACAGAACCAAGGTGCATAAGGGGGCCGTGGGCTGGGACCTTGGTTCTAGAAAGATCATGGTCAGGATTTCGACTCTCAGGATAGGGGATACCCCATCCACCAATTTTTTCCTTCTGTAATGGTAACCCACCACCTCCCAATGATGGTACTGTCATCACCACCATCGTCACTATCATCTCCTTGAGCATCATCGTCACCACCATCACTAGGACCACCATCAATATCATCAACCACCACCACCATGACAAACACCTTGATCACCACCATCACCACCATCATCACCATCACCATCATCATCACCACCATCACCATCACCACCACCATCACTAGGACCATCATCACCATCATCACAAACATCTTGATCACCACCATCATCATAACCGTCACCACCACCACCATCATCATCATCATCATCACCATCACTAGGACCACCATCAATATCATCACAACCGCCACCATCACCATCATCATAACCATCACCATCATCACCATCGCCACCCTCATCATTACCACCATCATTTAGAGATAGTGATAACCATCACCATCATCACCACCATCACCAACATCACTAGGACCATCGTCACCATCATTATCACCATCATCATCGTCACCATCACCACCATCACCCACACCTTGATCACCACCATCATCATAACCGTCACCACCATCACTATCATCACCATCACCATCATCACTACCTCACCAGCATCACTAGGACCATCATCACCACCACCACCACCATCACCAACACCACCACCATCATCATCATCATCACCACCATCACCACCATCACCACCATCACCATCATCATCACCATCACCACCATCACTAGGACCATCGTCACCATCATTATCACCATCACCATCGTCACCATCACCACCATCACCATCAAGACCATCATCATCACTATCACCACCATCACCATCACCAACACCTTGATCACTACCATCATCACCACCATCACCACCATCACTAGGACCATCATCACCATCATCATCACCATCACCATCGTCACCATCACCATCATCACCATCACCACCATCACTATCATCACCATCACCATCATCACTACCTCACCAGCATCACTAGGACCATCATCACCACCACCACCACCACCATCATCATCACCATCACCACCATCACCATCACCACCATCACCATCACAAACATCTTGATCACCACCATCATCATCACCATCACCATCATCATCACCATCATCACCTTCATCACCACCATCATCACCTTCATCACCACCATCACCATCACCATCACCATCACCATCGCCATCTGAATTTAATGGTGTGAACATAGGGTGGGAAAATCATGGTGGAACCCATTAGTTTTGGACACTTGCAGAGTGTGGTCCTCCCAAGGGACCAGCTAGGCATCAGGCAGACCTACAATGTGGACCCTGGACACAATAAGTCATGGTCCCGGAAGGTCTTTGCTCTCTGTCGAGTCCCTGCTTACAACCTCTCCTTCCCAATAACTGAGATCTTGTTTCTATGCATGAACTTATTTCCAATGGAAGCCCAATGCACAGTGTTCCCCCTTCTGTAAATATAACATCTCTCACTGATTTTATTCATTTATTATTGATTTTAGATATTTATTTTTAGTTGTATTGGACACCGTACCTTTTCACTTATTTATTTTTATGGGGTGCTGAGGATCGAACCCAGGGCCTTGCATACGCTAGGTGAGTGCTCTACCACTGAGCCACAGCCCCAGCCCCTCAGCTAGTTTTATTGATCTCTAATTATCCTCATCATAACTCATGCTGAAAGCCAATCCTTAGGCATAAAACTCTACGCACATTTTTTTTAAAAAATCCATTCCTTTAAAAGGGATTGCAAGGGTTAGGACTGTGGCTCAGTGATAGTGCACTTTCCTGGCATGTGTGAGCCACTGGGTTCAATTCTCAGCACCACGTATAAATAAATAAAATAAAGATCTATCAACAATTAAGAAAAAAATATAATAAATAAATAAATGGGATTGCAGGAGGTGCAATTAAGAAAAAATATAATAAATAAATAAATGGGATTGCAGGAGGTGCAACTCTGGGTTTGATCCTCTGCAGCGCATATAAATTTTTAAAAAAAAAAGTAAAGGATCCATTTACAACTAAAAAATACTTTTTTTTTTAAAAAAAGGTTGTTTTTATTTTTATTTTTATATTTTTTTTGTCTTGAGATGCATTGCCAAAAAGCTAGGTATCGATTTATTACTTGCCAATGATGGCGACGTGCCCATCCTCTTGAGCAGTAAACAGGTTCTCATTGTGTCTTTGGTAACAGGAGGAGATGAAGTCATGTTTCCTTTCATTCAATTCAATTGACTTTCCATAGGAACCCGCAGAGGGAACCGTCAGCAAGTCTCAGCTCCTCATTGTGGGTCGCCTTTTCACAAATTGAGTGATTTTGTAGTTAAAGATTTAACTGCTCCTGGTTTTACTTTTCTGATTTGGACCACGGCACTTTCGAGAGTTGTGGGGTGAACTGACGGACAGCAGATGCTCAGGCATCGGTGTAAAGCCTCAGCTTCAGAAACGTCACCAGATAAAATCCAATGAACGCCATCTTCATATCATCACCATCAAAGCCACCATCCCCATCAACAGTATCATCACAACCATCCTCATCCTCATTACCACCTTACCCTGCCATCACAATGACTATCATCACTGCCATGAAAATCATCTCTGCCACCACCATCATCATTATCATCACCATCATCACCACCAACATCACCTCCACCACCATCATCACCCTCATCATTATGATGCACAAAACCATCATGATAATCACCACCATCTCCATCTCCATCACCACCACCATCATCATTATCACCACCATCATCACCATCATCACCATCATCACCACCAACATCATCTCCACCACCATCATCACCCTCATCATTATGATGCACAAAACCATCATGATAATCACCACCATCTCCATCTCCATCACCACCACCATCATCATTATCACCACCATCATCACCATCATCACCAGCATCACCACCAACATCATCTCCACCACCATCATCACCCCCATCATCATGATGCACAAAACCATCATGATAATCACCATCATCTCCATCTCCATCACCACCACCATCATCATTATCACCACCATCATCACCATCATCTCCATCACCACCACCATCATCACCATCATTATCATCTCCATCACCAATATCTCCATGATGATCACCATCACCCACCACCATGATCACAATAACTATCACCATTATCATCCCCACCAATATCATCTTCACCCCCTCATCACCCCCATCATCAGGAAGTCCACCACCATCTCCATCTCCATCACCACCACCACCATCATTATCATCATCATCAATTTCACCATCATCATATTATCTGGGCACCATCATCATCACCATCATCAACATCATTATCATCTCTATCACCAATATCACCATCACCACCATCATCACCAACATCATTATAATCATCTTCATCAACATCTCCATCATCATCATCATCATTATTACCTGATGACCATCATCAGCACCACCATTATCATCTCTATCACCAACATCTCCCTCCCTATCGTCACCCATTTGTCATCAAAATTCACCATCATCACTGCCATCACCACTATCATCGTCATCATCTCCATCACCATTATCACCCTCATCAAATCTCACCACCACCACCATCATCACCTCCATCAACATCATGATCGTCACCACCACCATCATCACCTCCATCAACATCATGATCGTCACCACCACCATCATCACCTCCTCCATCAACATCATCATCTGTGACCACCACCATCTTCATCTTCAAAATCATCATCTCCATCACCATCTTCAATTCCATCACCATCATCACCACTGTCATCAAAATAAAATCCTTGATACCATCATCATCACCATCATCATCTATTACTGTGATGTCATTCACTTATGAGTTGATTGTACCCTTTGGCCCATGGCTTGTTCCTGTTGATTAATTTGATTAGATTTTAAAGATCTAGAGCTGACGATCTCTTGTTGCACATTCCTCAATTTCCTCACCCACAGTTTTGCATCTCACCTACGTCATCTCCACCCTCATTCTAGAAAGGCACCTTGCTCCATGCTCTATGGCCCATTGCTTCTTCAATTGGTATCATCTTTCAGGTGATTTCCAGTGACAGAAAGGAGTGGTCTCCTTATTTGTTCTAATTAGTCACACCTGACGGTGGACGGCACTTGGACACGTCCTACATAGATGGAGGGTCACTTCTCCTTATTCTGGTTGGACGTGGTGTAGCATCACCCTGGTCCTGGGGTCATATGTGCACCCAGGATAATAATGTCCTGCTCATTCTCCTGTCCTCCCTGTCCCACACCCCACCTGTCCCTTCACTCCCCGGTGCCTAATCCAAAGCACCCGAGGAGTGATTTCTATGCTTGGTACCAACTTCTGTAAATGGTAAGTCAGTGGGGACCTGGTGAGAGCCACGTGAGAAAGTTCTCCACTTGATTGACAGCGACAGCTCTCTGGCACTGACCTTCTGCACCGGCCCTTGATGTGCACGTGTTAAAGAGATGATCCCCCATGACTTCAGACAGTCTCCCTTCCCATCAGGGGTCAGGAGACATTTTCTGTGAAGGGCAAACGGAGGACATACTCTAGGTTTTGCGGGTTACATGGTCCCCGTCGCAACTCGTGAGTCAATACGGGGTTGAAATAGCCCTGGGCAATACACACATTATAAGTCACTGTTTTCCCTTAAAGTATTTTGCAAAAATAGCAACAGGAGGGGGAGTCCACGGGTTATACCCCGCACCCTTCTTCTCCTGTCCAGGAGGGGATGAAATCCTCTTCCAGGTGGATGCTGGACCCCGTTGGGCTTCTCGGGTTTCATTCATCCCATCCGTCGATACTCTCTCCACCTCAGCAGGTACCTGGGGCACAGCACTGTGCAATTAGCTGACCACAAGCAGCGGCTGCCCTTCAGCTGCTCGGCTGAGCACACACTCCCCATGCGCAGCTCCTCCGTTCCTTAAGAGAGGCTCAGCCGGGAAAATCAATATGAGCTCAGCCCCACGGCCTCACCAGGGAGAAGGCTGTTTTCTCCATGTCAATTCTCTCTGCACACGAGCACTAGGTCCATGTCGGATCCTTCACCTTTCCCCTTAGTCTATTCCCACCCGGACTCCGGGGGGCAGGGGCCTAACAGACGTTTCCATCTCTCTCCAACTGGCTGCAACATCACATTGTTCCTAGTCCCTGCCGCTAACCACTCCCTGCCCATCTCCTCCAATAGGCTTGTAAGAAGATACACCTGCATCAGCAAAGGGGCTGCCATTGTGCTAACCCGGAGCTCACACAGAAGGACGTTTTTCCATGGTGGAGGAAGAGGAGGAGAACAGGGTTCCATAAATCCTTCAAGGGTCTGGCTCCAGTCACTTAAAACTTTCTTCCAACTCCTTCCTACAAGGTGCTACTACCTACCAATACCATGAAGCTGGAGATCAAGCTTTTAATGTTTTCTTTGCAAAAGCTCGTGGGTTGAAAGGTCAACCCCAAATGCAGTAATGAAGCAGGAAAGTGACTGGATCAGAGGTTTTGACCTCATAAGTGGATTGATCCATTGATATGGATTAATGCATTACTGTGGATTAATGCATTAATGTGGATTAATCCATTACTGTGGATTAATGCATTAATGTGGATTAATCCATTACTGTGGAGTAATCCATTACTGTGGATTAATGCATTACTGTGGATTAATCCATTAATGTGGGAAACCCATTAATGTGGATTAATCCATTAATGTGAATTAATCCACTGATATGGATTAATCCATTGACATGGATTAACCCATTGATGTGAATTAATCCATTGATATGGATTAATCCATTGTTATGGATTAATCCATTGTTATGGATTAATCCATTTGTTATTAATTCATTGATATTAACCCATTGATATTAATCCATTGATATGGATTAATGACTTCAAAGAGAGTGGTGGAAACCATAGGCAGAGGGGCGTGACCACAAGTAGGTCACATGTCTTGAAAGGGTATAGGTTGTCTATGACCTTTTGCTCTTCCTCTGACTCCTGGATGCCCTGAGATGAGCAGCTGTGCTGCGATACATCCCTCCGCCATGATGCTCTGCCTCAGGACAGGCCCACAGGGAGGAGGCCAAGCCAGGATGAACTGAAATGTATGACCCTGTGAGCCCAGATAAACCTTTCTTCCATGAGTGGTTTTTTCCTCAGGCATTTCAACATAGCAACAGTAAACTGACTTATACAGAAACGACAGCAGAAATCCTAAGAAAAACACATTGAACCCAGCGCAACGCTGATGGTGCACAGTGTTGGATTTAGATGGCTGCATAAGAAGGGAGACTGGTTTCTACGACCCAGTGAGCAGAGGCAGCCTCTTGGGGATCCTGCATCCTTCCTTGGGCCCCCCACCAGGAGGTCAGGCATTGCCCTGAGGCCCCACGATGCACCTCTGCCTACTTTTCACCCCGCTGACAACTTCAACCGCAATTTGCCCAGGTTCATTTTTCTCTTCCCCAAGACGGACTCTCTGAATTGACTCCTGCTTCAGTAAACCCAGCCCTTGAGCGAGAACTGGTGGACGAGACGGCAGGCACAGCGGGGGGGACTCGGTGTTAAACAGCCTCACGGATTCGAGGTCATGATCTCCATCTGCAGATGCGGCGCACGCTGGCTCTCCTGTCCCCGGTGACCTCGACCCGGGAGTGCAGCTCTCAACGCAGAGCAGCCCGGATAACGGTCTAATGAAGACGCCCTGATCCCCCGCACGCTCTCATTATGTCCTCAGTAGAAGCCACCGCGAGGTCCAGGTGCTTACTAAATAGTGACACCAGGTCCCAAGCTGCTTTCTCATTTCCTAACTTCTAACTGAAAGAGACACCTGGGTAACGTCCACCCTCCAGACTCATTTCCTGCACCGTTCCATTCATCCATCCGTTTCTTCCCCGAGTCCTGGGAATTGGACCCAGGGACCCAAAGTGAACCAATGGGCAGCCTTCCCTTTGTGAGCTCAAGGATGATGTCATAAAGGAACACAGGTGACCATCTGGATTGCCAGCTGGACTCAGTCTCTCTGAGAAAGCCCACAGAGAGCAAGAGAGATGGACCAACTCAGGTGACCAAGGGCGATGACGGGATTTGTGGGTTCCATGTTGAAGTCACAGAGGCTCCAAGACTCTGAGGAAGTTGGTGGAATGAACATTTTCTTTCCCCTTTGATGAATTTGACCCGCGTTCCCTCCACTGGCTACCAAAGCGTTCAAAGTAATGACACTTAATAGGTCTCAAAATGTCGATCCCCTCATGATGCTGATGGGAATGGTTTGAAGGTAGAGTCTCTGTGTTACGAGTCGAGACTCAACCTTCTCTGGGTCCTCTGCTTTGAGTCCTGCCCATGAAGCATCAGTGTAGACCAGAGTTGGGGTCCCCACTGAGATTTCAGTGATTGAGAAAGACATGGGGTGTCCCCCCAAAGCTCACATGTGTCATAGTACAAGAATGTCCAGAGGTGAAAGGATTGGGTCATTGGAGGTGTGACACCATTAGTGGATTAATCCACTTGAATGGACTCACTAGGTGGTGACTGCAGCAGGTGGGATGTGGCTGGAGGAGGGGGTCCCTGGGCTGTGCCTTGGGGTCTCTGTCCTGTCCCTGGTGACAGAGCTCTCTCTGCTCCCTGGTGCCCTGTCCTGAGCTGCTCTCCTCCTCCAGGCCCTGCCGCCATCTTGTTCTGCTCCCCTGGGGCCAGAGCCATGGAGTCGGCCCATTACAAACGGAAACTTGGACACCATGAGCCCAAATAAACATCTCACAAGTTGGAATCAAGTCCTCGGTCCTGGCCACATTTTGGTGGGAGGGTTATTCCACAAGAGCAACGTCACTCGGTTGGAAAATGGCCACTTTGGGGAGCCATCAACCAAACCCATCCCCCAGGAAGGACTGGAGTCCTAGAACACGTCACCACCACTGGGTGCACTCAAGCCGTTGGACTTTGCATCATAGACGCTCACATCTCCTCAATCCAGAGGAAGCTTTTTCCGCAGCTAAGGTTCGTTCTTATGCAAACTACAAGCTTTTGCTAATTTTTTGGGGGGTGGGGGGAGAATGGCTCCCTCTCTAAGTGGTCAACGTGTTCTCCACGGCATTTCTCACCTCTTGCCAGTTGCGTCAAACTCTTCGGCCACCTCCCATCCTCACACCTGAGGCTCCTGGCATGTGGGGACAACCAACCGGGTACTGTTTGGGGAGGGTCCTTACTGTGCGTTGGGGATTCTGAGGTTGGAATCTCAGTCACCAAGGGCTCCGTCTTCATGCGTGTGGATGGCAGGTAGAGACAGTCCACTTGCTCTTGCTCTCTCAATCACGTTGCAAGTTGCATGGCTTCCTAAAAAATGACAGAAGTATGTGGCTTCTGACTCAAAAAAAAAAAAAAAATTAGTTTGTTATAGGCATGTCGAGAAAAAAAATAGCAAAATCCAGCAAAAACTCTTGAGTTGACTGATGACTTAGATGAATGAGAGAAAGAAAAAACATGCACGCGTATTTGGGACATTAGGATGCTTTGTGCAATTCCACGCAGGGACCAGAGTCAGCCTATTGCAGAGTCGCAAAGCAGCATCTTGAAGGAAGACGCCCGTAGACTCCATCTCCACCGCGAGGCTGAGCGGGTGAAGATCCCCAGCACTGGAATTCCAGCACTCCAGGAATTCCCGGAGAGCTCAACCGCACCCACCGGCACTTCCAGCGAGCACTCTACCAGAACTTCCAGGTCATTTCCGGCTCTTGAGGCAGACTTCCGGGTCACATGGGCGGAGCCAAAAGAGTGCCCCCCAATGAGCAGCTCCGTGGTCTGAAAGGGCAGGGAAACAGCCCAATGAGCATCACCGCAGAGGAGCCAATCAGCTGGAAGCTTGCTGGGCACCTGGGTGGAGCCAAAAGAGTCCCCCAATGAGCAGCTCCGTGGTCTGAAAGGGCAGGGAAACAGCCCAATGAGCATCACCGCAGAGGAGCCAATCAGCTGGAAGTTTGCTGGGCACCTGGGCGGAGCCAAAAGAGTCCCCCAATGAGCAGCGCCGTGGTCTGAAAGGGCAGGGAAACAGCCCAATGAGCACCACCGCAGAGGAGCCAATCAGCTGGAAGTTTGCTGGGCACCTGGGCAGAGCCAAAAGAGTCCCCCAGTGAGCAGCTCTGTGGTCTGAAAGGGCAGGGAAACAGCCCAATGAGCATCACCGCAGAGGAGCCAATCAGCTGGAAGTTTGCTGGGCACCTGGGTGGAGCCAAAAGAGTCCCCCAATGAGCAGCTCCGTGGTCTGAAAGGGCAGGGAAGCAGCCCAATGAGCATCACCGCAGAGGAGCCAATCAGCTGGAAGCTTGCTGGGCACCTGGGTGGAGCCAAAAGAGTCCCCCAATGAGCAGCTCCGTGGTTTGAAAGGGCGGGGAAACAGCCCAATGAGCATCACCGCAGAGGAGCCAATCAGCTGGAAGTTTGCTGGGGTTGCTTTGGGCTGCAGCTCTCAATACCCAGCTGTTGGGGAAAATACCAGTGGGACCTATGGGTCGCCCTGCAAAACATGCCCATGGCCCTGCAAATGCCTGGTCTTCAAAGCCACTGGTCTCCAGGGCCAAGGAGCAGTTGTAAAATGGAGGTTATGATGAGGCTCCATCCAGAAGGGGGAGACTTCTCATCTCTGCTGAGAGCACCCAAGGGTTTGGAAGACCCCCTGAGGCTCCTCCTCTTGGAAGACGGGTGGCTTCTGAGATCGAAGTCCCCATTGAAGTCTCAGAGGATGATTTCTCCACTGGAGACGGAGACTGGGTGTTGGAACCCGGGGATCTTCTCGGTGGAGGCTGATTTCCTGTGAGTCTCCTGCACCAAGGTGCTGCCCATGGGGCTGGGAAGCGTCTGGGTCGAATGCAGCTGGACGGACGATTTAAATGGCAGGCAAGACAATGTCACCAAGGGGACCTCCTGTCCCTCGATGGAGCCTGCCTTACTGCAGGGTCTATGGAGAGGCACAGCTCGCCTCCCGATTTCTTTTGCATGAAATTCCACGTAGGAATCCCGCCATCTCAGAAGGCGGCAGATATGCACGAGCAGGTGCTGTCCTCGGTCAATGACACTCGGGTCACCCTCCTGTTGTATCCAAGTTGGATCCCTCCCCCGCCTCCCGGTTGGCACTTTTTGTATCCAGTGGAATCTAAGGAGGTGACAAGCAAGAATCGGGGTGTCGGGGAGGCTGGCGAGAATGGGCTCATCGCGACTGTAGGAGACGACTTCTTGCACGTACGTGTCAAGATGGGTCGGAAATCGTCCACTGTTTTTACTCATGATTTATCTGCCTCCGGTTTCTAATCCTCCACCTTCCTTCCAAGATGAGGTCCTGAGAGGAAGACTCAATCAACATAAAACGGAAGCCATGGGAGGGTGCTGAGGTTGTGTACTGATTTATTACATGGCAGCTGATCCCAGAGTCGCGATTCTAATAACCAGTTACAGTGACAGGGACAGACAGACCTGAGTCGTGGGACACAAGGTTCAGGGGACAGTTCTATCAACGGCCCCCGGTGCTGACCCCACAGCTTCCTTCCCCGAAGCCCTGGACCTGCAGCCCTCCCTGGCCTCCGCCACCTTCCTCACACTCCACCTGTGACCTGCAGGGGACATGCAGGCGGGAAATCGTGTCCCTGAGAGGAGCCAGGGGACCCTGAAGGGGGGACTTTTGGGACCCTGAAGCAGACCAGGTCCCGGGACCCAGGGGGACGAGGCTCCTTCCTCCAACCCTAAAATCTGCAGGAACAGGTTCCACTGAGAACCAGGCAGCAGGGGCCAGGGGGACCCAGAGTGGCCATGGCCGTGGGGACTGGAGAGTCGGAGGTCACCCTGCTGTCCGTCAAAATTCAGGAGGGGACCTGGGCGGGGCTTTGCCGCCGTGCGCACGACACTGGCTTATTCGAGACTCAACAGAAATGAAAATCAGTTTCTCAATAAAACTTCGCAATAGAGACACCTGGCCACTCGGTCCCTCTGGGCTCTGGGGCTGCCTTCCGAGAAACCCATCTTAACGCCGTCTTCGTGGTCTACTTCTCTAAGTCCAACCTAATGCTAAAAATCCACCCGACAACTCAAAAATGAGCCAATTTAGGAAAAAAAAAAATAAGTATGATAATAATACACAGCTTCTTTAGAAACATGAGAATCCACCCTAATTTGGTTTTTTGTTAAAACACAAACTTCCGAGATGAGATGCCTTTGGTCTCATTTCTTGCCATTCTGTTGCTATATTTAAAAAATCATAAACATTTTTTTTTCTGCGATGAATTAAGCAACCTAATTAGAAAACGAGGTGCAGGCAGCTTAGGTGGAATTGGGGGAATCCCTTTTTATCGGTAAATGCACTCCACAAACATCCGATTAGCAGGGGCTCGTGTGTCTAGGAACTGGTCGACGTGCTTTAGGGGGACGGACCCATTAAGCCACCAAATCCAACTCTGCTTACTCTCGAGGAAACTGAGGCTTTGGAGGAGAAGCTGGATATTTTAATTGCAACCCCCCATCCCAACACCCAACAGTAGGCTGCACCCAAAGGTCCCAAGAATCAGGTCTAGAGGAAGACTTGGGCTGCCCACAACGTTTTGCTAAGATCATTTGGGAAGTGGACATTCAGTTGACCTTCACGGGCTTCAAGCAAAGACCTACTTTTAGGTACCCGAGGTTAATAAGGTGTAAATGCTTATTCATGTTATCAACATTTTTTTTTTTTGTGGTATCAGGGATTGAACCCAGGGGTGCCTAACCACTGAGCCACACCCCCATCCCTTCTTTATCTTTTTATTAACAGGATTTGGGTAAGTTGCGGAGGCTGGCCTCCACCTTGCCATCCTCCTTCCTCAGCCTCCCGAGTTGCTGAGATTACCCGTAGGCACCACCGCGTCCTGATTTTTAAGCTCAGCTGGTGGACCCATGTCAGTTCCACCAGCAACCGCCTTCTGCTGCTGCTGCTGCTTAAAATCAGTGCTGACATCACAGTATTGCAAGGCCAGGGGCCATCGAAGGTGACCGTCACAGGTTTCAGGACATCTGCACACCCTCCCAGGACTAGTATCCGGCTGGTGTTGTTCAGAATTAGGGATTTCTGAATCTGATGTAAGCTCCGCAAGCTTCGCACAGAATAGGTGCTGGGAAACATCTTGGGTGTTGAAGATAAATCGACCCTGATCCTTGTTATCATGAGAACCGCCCCACCCACCCGTGTTCCCTCCATCTGTTCCACCTGAACACCCCGGATTTCCCACCCTTTCTCTGGCCCAGGGTGGGTCCCTGAGCCAACCGGCCAAGCAAAACTCTTCCATGTGGGTCAGGAGGCTGAGGCAGGAGGACAGCCATTTCGAGGCCAGCCTCCACAATTGAGCAAGGCACTAAGCAACTTAGCAAGTTCCTGACCCTAAATAAAACTAAAAAAAAAAAAAAAAAATGGCTGGGGATGTGGCTCAGGGGTTAAGAGCCCCTGGGTTCAACCCCCAGTTCAAAAAAACAAACTCACTCTTTCCTGGAATTTTTATAATGGAATTAAAAACTGTGTCCTCCACTTGGGCAGCTGAGAACCACAGAATCCAACACTCGGCTCCTGTAGGGCAGAGGCTCAACCCACCCTCAAAGGAGAGAAGCCGAGAACCAGGCAGGAAGACGTGGGTTGTTGTTTTTTTTTTTTTTAATTTCTTGGTTAAGTCACACCCATAACGTTCTGGAAGAATCTGGATTCTCTGAATTTGCAATGAATTGTGCTTTACTCAGCTTGTTCATTGCTGTAACAAAAAGACACAAGCAAAACAACTTTAGATGAAGAAAAATGTCTTTTGGTTCATGGTGTCCGAGGTCCAGTCCATGGTTGGCCGACTCCATGGCTCTGGCCCAAGGGGAGCAGAACAAGATGGCGGCAGGGCCTGGAGGAGGAGAGCAGCTCAGGACAGGGCACCAGGGAGCAGACAGAGCTCTGTCACCAGGGACAGGACAGAGACCCCCAAGGCACAGCCCAGGGACCCCCTCCTCCAGCCACCCCCCACCTGCTGCAGTCACCACCCAGTGAGTCCATCCAAGTGGATTAATCCACTATTAGTCTACACCCAGTGAGTCCATCCAAGTGGATTAATCCACTGATCAGGTTAAGTGTCTCATAACCTGATTATTTCACCTGTGGACATTCTTGCAGGGTCTCACCAAGAGCTTTTGGGTGACACCTCATATCCAGATCTCAACAAGTCACAGCAAACAAGTGGCCCTCTGATGAATGGTCACCACATCACCTACAGAGGATCTCGTGAGTCCTCGGGGTTCGGCTCAGCCAGGTGGACACCCCATCCACTTCTCTGGAAAACACTTTTCCCCTAAATGACCCCTGAGCCCCATCCCCAGCCCTATTTTGCATTTTATTTAGCTACAGGGTCTCCCTGAGTTGCTTACGGCCTCGCTGTGGCGGAGGCTGGCTTTGAACTCGCGATCCTCCTGCCTCAGCCTCCCAAACTGTGGGATTACGGGTGTGAACCACCGCGCCTGGTATATTCCCTTTTTCCTTTGAGCTCTGATTCTAAACAAAGCCAAGAGTCCCCGACAAAATGAGGAAGTCCCCATAGATGACATGTCTGCATTCATCGACCTCTTGATTGACAGTCATGGTGGGTTCCAATGTCACCCCTCGTTTATGAACTAACAAGGGACTTATTCTTCTCAGACTTCCGGAGCTTGGCTAATCAAACGTCCACACCGTCCTCTGCATTCCTGGCCCCAGGGGGTCACTCTTCTGCGCCCCACACCCTGAGTGGATCCTGGCTAAATCCCTTCTCTTGTTAACAGCGGTGTTCACACGCGCCCCTCTGTACCCCGTGGGGCCGACGCACTGTGACCTTCTCCGCACAACCACCAGAAGGTTAAATATGCGACTCAAAGCTAATTAGTCCATCTGCCCCTTGGCCCCCAAAGAGAAATGAATCATCTGCAAAAAACATGAATAACGTCTCGACATCCACAAGGTAGGAATTCGTTAAAACTGGTAATTTCAAGAATCGAGCCGCAGTTCCGTAGGTCCTGGTCTTTACCAGTGAACATGCCCTTCCGCAAGACCTGCTTTCGTTTAAAGGGATTTCAATGCGATTATTTGGTTTTCGAAGGAAAAACGGAGTGCGTAAAACACTCGCAAGATGTCCTGGGCTTAATCGTGAGTGCCATGAAAAAATAAAAATAAGAATAAGAATATGTAAGGTCGGGGTTTAGACGTGGGATATCCCTCCCAAAAGTTCAAGATTGTGGTTTAGACGTGAGATGTCCCCCAAAAGCTCATGTGTGACACAGTGCAAGAAAGTCCACAGGTGCCATGATTGGGTTAAGAGAGTCTCAATCCAGTAAGTGGATTAATCCACTGATGTGGATTAACTCAAGCGCACAAGTCGCGTAGGGCAGGAGGAGGTGGCCACGGATCTGAGCCTTTGGGGCTCATGTTTTCCCTGTGGTGAGAAGACAAAGGCCTCTCTGTCTCCTGGTGGCCACCTCCTGAGCATCTCTTCCCTCCCGCCATGACGCTCTGCCTCACCTTGGACCCAGAGCCATGGAGTCCGCCATCTTTGAAACGAGACCTGTGAAACTCTGAGCCTCGAAAAAGAACTTTTCTCCTCTAAAAAATGGAGCTTTTCAGGTCTTTTGCTCACAGGAGCAAAAAAGTTTATTGGGGATTGATTGATCGATTGATTGATTGATTGGTGGACTGTGTGTTTTGGGGGGTGCGTGTTTTGGGGTGTGTGTGTGCGTGTGTGTAAATATCCTGGCTCTGGACTCTCACCAAAGTCCACGATTCACATAGTTTGGGGAAACCCATCCGTCTTCTTGGGCCCCTATTAGATGTCCAATTCCCGGGTCGGGACCATCCGCGCCCATGGCCCCGCGCAGTGGAGAGCGCCCAGCGAGCAGAACCGGGTTCCGCGTTAACTAGAAATGGCTTCTCCACCAGGTCGCGTTCTCCTGCCTTTTGAAAACAACTCCCCCCGGCTCCAGGGCCACGCTGAATCCGAGAGCAACGGCCGGAGGGTTCTGGGTCTCGGTCAGCTGGAGGTGGACACAGGGTGGGTTCTCTGACCAGAGAGGCTCCTGGCTTTTCGTGCTGGGTGACCTGCTGGGTCCAAGGTGGTCTGGGCAGAGACACTGGGGCTTCCAGGGTCAGCTCCCTGAGCCCCGCGTCACATTCAGACCTGGTCACTGAGCGTCTGTCGCCGTGACAACAAGGCAGAGAAGCCACCGAGCACTCACAGCGCGAGGGACGGTCCTCTCGATTGTCCCTGTGGGTCACGCTAGGTGACACCCGGGACCCACAACCTGGGTTTCCTGTAGCCTGGGGACACTCGCTTCCTAGCATCGCGACGGGGGAAGAACCGCAGCCCTCGAGCAACGGACGTCGGGGACCAGGGAGGGACAGTGTCCAGGGACGTGGACGCTAGACCTCCCGCCCAGTGTTTCCCAGAGACAGTGGCGAAAACGGACCCTCCATGGGAGAACCCAAGGACGAGATGGAGACCAACGCGTCACGAAGATCTCCAACGATTTCACCTTCTCCTGCCCGAGAAATGGCGCACGGAAAAAAATGAATAAATGACCGGGAAATGTTTCCCAGTTATTTGAAAGCCACTCAGATATGGAGGTGCCCACATCTTGGTCGCGTGAGACGCGTTGAGCCTGATTTTATTTTATTTTATTTTCTATTTTGACAGATTGTCACGACGGCTCTGTGGATGGGAAGTGCTTCTTGACAGCTGCCCACTACTACCTAACGTACCGGGAATCTTCTGAATACCTACATCTGCCTTCCGACTGTGGTGAACAGGAGAAAAATAAAAAAAATAACCCCAATTCACATGGATGAGATGAATCTTGAACAGTGAACAACAACCGCTTTATGCCCTACCCATTTCTTGGATATTAAAAACCACCTTTTTTACCCATTCCCGAGACTCAAAAAACAATCATAATACGTTACGTCCTCAGAGCAGAAACGGCCATCCATTCTCTTGTTCCGTTTTCTCAAACACAAGGATGATAATGTCCTTAACGCTACTAGAGATTCATCCCTTCCCCGATGAGTCAGGGATAGCCCAGAACATTCTAGGCTCATGCTAATTAGCACCTGTAACGAAAGCCTGTACACCATGCTAAGAAACCAATACATGAAAATAATCACAGTCTTTAATGACAGTTTGGCTGGTCCATTAGCGACTCGGTGAATGTGCATGAGACCTGGGATACGTTGCTATAATAACTACGCCCTGCATCGGAAACGTAGTGAGGCAGAAAGGTTGGAGGAAAATTCGCATGGACAGGCCATAAGAGAAGCACTTACCGTCTTCTGTGGGCACGTAGATGTTCAAGTAGAGGCAGTCTTCGTTTTGGTCTTGGACGTACGTCATCAAAGTATCCAGATTGGCTGTAAACCATATCGGGAGCATGTCGTGCAGGAGCGACCTCTCGTCCAGGTGTTGAGGGCACACGGCGGCAAACTGGGTGGCATTCCGGACACCGGTCCAGGAGGAAGGGGGTTCTGGGGGCTGGAACCGCCTCTCCCCGGTGGGAGGCGAGGCATAGGGGACCCCCAAGTATTGCTCCACGGGACCCAAAATCTCATTGGGCAACGGTGTTCTTAGCCCCCGGATTTTGCCGTAGTTGGTGTTGACGACGGGGTACTGGGCTTGGCTGTCGATGAGCGTGAACTTGATGGCCAGGGCGGTGATCCACAGCAGGACGTTGGAGTTGAGCATGACGCAGACCGGGGTGAAGAACAACGGGAGCCATAACAATCCCTTGGGCCTCGACATGGCTCACGGGCACATCCGCAGGGTGTCCAGGGGACAGGTGTCCAGGGAGAGAGAGTGTGCCGACGGGATGCCAGTTGGGGAGAGAGGGATTGGCGGGGAGTCAAGGACCCGGGAGAGGCCACCCGGGGGAGGCCACCTCACTCACAGCTCTTGGAGAAGCCCAAGGTCAGGAAAAAACATGGCGGACGTGTTGGGTGCCCATCGCCACGGGGCAAGGATCCTTTAACCCTGCAGCCCGATTTCCACAAGGGGGACGCTGTCCAGGGAAATGGTGACCATCCAACAAGAATTCCTTACGAAGACTCCAAAGCAACCTAAAAAAGAGAGAAAGTAGAGGAGGTTAAAGAAAGGAGGCTGTGAGCCTCGACCCTTGGCTGGCTCTGCCAGGTCATCGTCGAAGGAACAAAGAAACCCCTCGACGTCAAGAAAGGAGCCGTACCCCAAGGTCCAGTGGGTGGACTGGTGCCCAACGTTCCTCCAGTGTTTCAGGGAATCATCTCTTCGCGGGTCTCTCCAAGTGTCTCCACTGTGGGGAGAAAAGGGAGCGCACACCCAGGGCCATCGGGCGCCATGACGTGTGGCGGTTGATGAGATGCCACTAAAAGGCACAACCCCTCATGGGGATCTGCGTGCACCTTGGGGTACTTAGTTGCAGACCCACATGGACATCCCGTCTCACCTCCCTGAATCGGAGCTTCTCTGGACGTCGCTAAACAAGATGGCGCATCCCAAGAGCAGGCCAAGGTCTGGTGGCTGGGAGACGCCATTGGTCAAAGGGTTGACCCCTGCATCCCGATGTCTGGGGACGTCAATGTGGGCTCAGAGGGTTTAATTCTTCATACTGCACACGCCGCAAAGAACGGAGGGTGCATTTGGATGACATTCCTGGTGAGCCATGAAAAAACATGGCGGACATGTTGGGTGCCCATCGCACCGGCTCCCTTCGTCGGGACCTGGATAATTTGATTACCTCATTCTTAAGACAGTCGATGAGGTTGTGCACCAGTAAACCATACTGTAAACGGAAATGGTGTCTTAGAGATGGAAAACGGCTCATGAATTTTTGCAAGAAGTACCTTCAGGTATGTGTGGGTACCCACAGATATATATTTGGGGGGTTCTCGAAATTGAAATCTCAGGCACTTTTCCACCGAGTTACCTCCCCAATTCCCTTTGAGATGAGATCTCACAAAGTAGCTGAGGCTGGCCTCCAATTTGTGATCCTCCCGCCTTGGCCTCCCGGGTGACTGGGATGATTGGCGAGTGCCACCACGCCCAACGAAATAGCATTCTTTGACAACTTCACCCTGGGGATAGGGTGACTGCATGGGTGTCCGCCATCCTAGACCTGGCTAATTGGGGTTGAATGAAAACGGACTCCGAATCGGGATTGCAACTCGAAAAGTGAAAAATAGCCTCCCATCAGAGGCTGACGGGTGGGCGGGCTCGCTTCTATCTTTGAACTCTCCCGCCCGTCCGTCGGCGACCTCTGGGTGTGTGCCAGGCCAGCATCCAATTTCTGCATAATTAAGAGTCTCTTCCTTCTGCAGGAACACACACGTGTGCGCACACACACACACACATGCACACACACACGCATGCACACACACACATACGTTGCATCCGTGCCCCAGATGCCCGATTTGAACAGGGACTACCGGTTCATACTTGCACCTTGATTTCATCTGCTACGTGAGCCAGGTGACAGTCGATTCTGTCCTCTGTCCCATTGCAAACCTCTTTGTCACCCCCCCCCCGCAACTCAGATCTACCCATTCTAAAGCAGGGATCTGAAGTCCTGCTATAATCGCTCCAGTTCCATTCACAAACGTTCCTCTCTCCTGATGCCACCACCGATCCAAGGCGCCATGTCTTACTCTCTTCGGGGTATACTAATATTCCAACCACTTTCTGTGCCCACTTTCTGTTCTTTCTACGCAACTATTTTGTAAGAGATTCACATGCTGCTCGATAAGGACACCAGGAAGAATCTGTGTCCCTACGGACGTGTCCATTGCTGACCACGGTGGTGCTTTTATCGTTGTACATGAACGGCAAGTGCAGGGATATAGGTGCCCGATTTTCGGTGTCTCCAATAATTTCCGAACACAAGTTTAGCATCTCCGTGCTCGGTGTTGGCCTCTCCTGCCGGACTCAGTCTTACATCCCGACCGTCGGACTGTCTGGGTTCCAAGAAGACTCACTTAGAAATCTTGTGATGCTCGTACAAATCCTATTCTACAGACCCCCCCCCCCAATGGTTCCATGCCCGGGGCCCCCGTTTCAATAACTAGCAATTTTTCAGTAACTCAACCTGCCCTCAACGCCACGTGCCCTGGGATTCCACGTTCATGAAGACCCCGACTCTCCAGGTGGCCTCAATGTGGAATTCGAGGGCCAAGTGTCAATCATTGCCGAGGGGTAGAATGAAGGTGCTCCCACAAATTTACAAATAGAGTAAGAAACGCACAGTAGCTAATAACAAATAGAAAAACTATACTAATATAGTATATGGAAGTTGCATGAATGTAGACAGACATGGTGGTGCACACCTGAAATCCCAGTGGTTCGGGAGGCTGAGGCAGGAGGATCACAAGTTCAAAGCCAGCCTCAGCCATAAGGAGGCCGTAAGCAGCTCAGGGAGACCCTGTCTCTAAATAAAATGCAAAATAGGGCTGGGGAGGGGGCTCAGGGGTCCAGTGCCTCTGATTCAATCCCTGGTACACGTCCCAAAAAAAGAGTTTGTGAATTTTTTTCTCTTCATCTCTCAACATAGCTTCAAATACTCTGTTAAACCTTCTCTTCGTGATGATGTGAGATGAAACTCTGCCTAAATGACGAGGAGAAGTGTGCCGAGGCGCCAGGCATTGTGCATGAGGGTCGTTATTAAGTAAGAAAAGGTGACCTGGACACAAGAAGAGCAGAACAGAACCAGTCCAGCTGATATCCAAGAAAACTACTAGGGGAGTCACAGGAGGGTAGCATACGACTTGTGGATACACTGGACGAATGGATTCCTCATGCCCTGGGCCCAGGGGAGCAGGATGGTACAAGAGATCATCAGGCTACTCCGACTAATTAGCCGAGTGACCTGTGCCACGTCCCTGGGTGCCTTGAGCTTTGTCTCCCTCAAGTGCAAAGTGACAACCCGGACCCTTGGACCAAGAGACCCTCTGAAGCTGCTTTAGGTACAGAGATACCCCGATCTCAAAGACTGTCCCGTTCCAAAGCTGTTGATGAAACAGAGACGCCCGGGGACAGAGGGTCCTGCCCTCGGGTACAAGGCATCACCTCGGGGACAGGATCTGCGCTCCAGCAATGGCAAGCTGGTCACCCCCAAAGAATCGGCGTACGTCCTGCCCCAGCGCCGTGGGCACGGGAAAGGCAGGTCCCAAGACCCCGTGACCTGCCCTGGCAGGACACCGACGGGTCCCCACGGTCCTCAGCTTGAATCCACACACGGCGCCCAGAGAGATCTCACGGGCTCGTTCCCAGTTCCCAGTCGCACCCGTCCCGGAACCCGGTCCTCTGTGCTCACACAGCTGCGTGGATCCGAGTGCGCGAGAGTTTACAAGTGAATTCATCACATCCGCACACGCACAGTCCATAGAGAAAAGGAACCTGGATACGTTACTGTGTTGCACACCCAAACTAACATCCAGATACACAGATACAGAAAGCCTCTGTCGCATTATACACTATACATATATACGTGCACGTTATATATTACATATGATTACTTATTATATATACGTGCACGTTATATATCATATATGATTACTTATTATATATGTGCACGTTATATATTACATATGATTACTTATTATATATATGTGCACGTTATATATTACATATGATTACTTATTATATATATGTGCACATTATATATTATATATGATTACTTATTATATATATGTGCATATTATATATTATATATGATTACTTGTTATATATATATATGTGCATATTATATATGATTACTTATTATATATATATGTGCATATTATATATGATTACTTATTATATATATGTGCATATTATATATTATATATGATTACTTATTATATATATGTGCACGTTATATATTATATATGATTACTTATTATATATATGTGCATATTATATATTATATATGATTACTTGTTATATATATGTGCATATTATATATGATTACTTATTATATATATGTGCATATTATATATTATATATGATTACTTATTATATATATGTGCACGTTATATATTATATATGATTACTTATTATATATATGTGCATATTATATATTATATATGATTACTTATTATATATATGTGCACGTTATATATTATATATGATTACTTATTATATATATGTGCATATTATATATTATATATGATTACTTATTATATATATGTGCACGTTATATATTACATATGATTACTTATTATATATATGTGCACATTATATATTATATATGATTACTTATTATATATATGTGCATATTATATATTATATATGATTACTTGTTATATATATATATGTGCATATTATATATGATTACTTATTATATATATATGTGCATATTATATATGATTACTTATTATATATATGTGCATATTATATATTATATATGATTACTTATTATATATATGTGCACGTTATATATTATATATGATTACTTATTATATATATGTGCATATTATATATTATATATGATTACTTGTTATATATATGTGCATATTATATATGATTACTTATTATATATATGTGCATATTATATATTACATATGATTACTTATTATATATATGTGCACGTTATATATCATATATGATTACTTATTATATATGTGCACGTTATATATTACATATGATTACTTATTATATATATGTGCACGTTATATATTACATATGATTACTTATTATATATATGTGCACATTATATATTATATATGATTACTTATTATATATATGTGCATATTATATATTATATATGATTACTTGTTATATATATATATGTGCATATTATATATGATTACTTATTATATATATATATGTGCATATTATATGATTACTTATTATATATATGTGCATATTATATATTATATATGATTACTTATTATATATATGTGCACGTTATATATTATATATGATTACTTATTATATATATGTGCATATTATATATTATATATGATTACTTGTTATATATATGTGCATATTATATATGATTACTTATTATATATATATGTGCATATTATATGATTACTTATTATATATATGTGCATATTATATATTATATATGATTACTTATTATATATATGTGCACGTTATATATTATATATGATTACTTATTATATATATGTGCATATTATATATTATATATGATTACTTATTATATATATGTGCACGTTATATATTATATATGATTACTTATTATATATATGTGCATATTATATATTATATATGATTACTTATTATATATATGTGCACGTTATATATTATATATGATTACTTATTATATATATGTGCATATTATATATCATATATGATTACTTGTTATATATATATGTGCATATTATATATGATTACTTATTATATATATGTGCATATTATATATTATATATGATTACTTGTTATATATATGTGCATATTATATATTATATATGATTACTTATTATATATATGTGCATATTATATAGTCTTTATATATAGGAGCCCAAAAGTGTAGTATCACAGTGGTTAGGATGATCTCTGTGTGTGTGAATATATGTACACACCCATACATATGCACACATATATATGCATATTGAATATATATATTTTATATATACTGTACATATATGTGCACAATACACACATAGTGTTTAGACATATAGGTGTGCCTACAGGCGCATATATACATACATATGTAGTGTGCATGTATGTACACAAATAATCAATTCATATTAGTTTATATATACCTATATACAGTGCAACTTAGTGTATCTACATATGCACATGCAAATTACATACAGCAAGTTTCGATATATCACGTGTGTGTGTGTGTGTGTGTGTGTGTGTGTATACCTAAAGTGCAAATATAGGTAAATATAGAAACTAATGACACATACTGTAGTATACTATATTAGGTGTACATCACATAAAGAAGCCCAAGAGCTTATTAGTATATTGGTTAGTGTGTGTTTGCACATATAGGCATATGTGTGTACACACATATGCACAAATGCATGCGTATATGTATATGGGTACATGTGCCTGAGTATATATGCACGTACATACACGTAGAACTACTGCATATTCTTATATATTTGTACCATATATATATATACACATACAAAACATACACACATATATGCACACATACACATAGAACCACATGCATACACACACACATAGACACCGCATGCATACACACACACATACCCACCGCATGCATACACACATAGACATCACATGTATACACACATACACACTTACACACATACACACATGTATACACACGTACGTACATGCCACATGTATACACACGTACACACCTACACACCACATGTATACACGCACACCGCATGTATATACACTTACACTCACGTACACTCACATATACACACATACAAATTATCTACCCAAAATATTCACACACAAAATATCAAGATCTATCTCATATGCACTTTTCAATGTGCATGACTGCCATATGTATACATATGAGCTAATATGAAGTGATTCTTTATGAACTAATATAATGAACTATATATGAAGGAACATGAAGTAGTTCCGTGTGACCGTGCACAGTACAATGTCTGTATTCTGTATGATGCTACACACCACGTATGTCCGTACAGTGCACATAGAACTCACGCTGTATTCGTGTCAGTTTTTACAGCACGGATACTACTGCAGGGGCCACTGCGTGGGTGGAGGAGACGCGGTGGACATTTGGGGACATCGGGTGCCACTTCAGGCGCTCGCCCGTCTCCTCCCACCACCCCCCGCCACAGTGGACGTTGCTGGCGGATCTGGGCATGGAGGGCCCTAATGATGCACGAACAAGTCCGGTAGCTGACCAGAGCCAGGGGACAGGGCTTCTGCCCGGAGATGGGCAGAAGGGTCAGGGGCTGCGAGCCAGAGAGGGACCCGTCTGAGTCTTGCAGTCTCTGGGACGCGCATCGAGGGGCATTCAGAGTCCAGCTGGGTCCTCCCTAAATGCTTGCATCACGGCGAGACTCTGAGCCGCCAAGGGGCAGAGGTCACAGGTGACGGACCCTCGGAGCGCGCTGGGAAGACGAGGGGCTGTGTCCGCCCACCCCTCTGCCAACAGAGGAGCCACCCCAGACGGCCGGCCCTTGGCCCAGGGTTTCCTCGTAAGAGACTTTCCCGGAGCCATTACCAGGTGGGCAGGGCGGATCCCGAGGACCCAAAGGGAATATTGGAGACCCAGGGCCAAGTCCTCCCACCTGGGGAGCCTCCACTGAGGATCAGCTGCGCTGGCGCTTAGCCTAGGAGGCTGGAGACGGAGGGACTCGGGGGCTGAAGGTGATCAAGCACCTGCATATATGCATATTTTTTGAGGGGGACACTCAACCCCTGAGCCCCGTCCCCAGCCCTATTTTGCATTTTATTGAGAGACAGGGTCTCCCTGAGTTGCTTACGGCCTCGCTTTGGCGGAGGCTGGCTTTGAACTGGCCATCCTCCTGCCTCAGCCTCGCGAGCCCCTAAAGTTGAGAGGCGTGCTCCACTGCACCCGGCTTAGATATTTTGGGGTCCATGAGGACGAGATTTCGTGTCTACTCCCAGGTGGAGGATCTCCCCAGATACCACGTGGGAAACAGTGTTCAGTGCGTCTCTGAGAATCATTTATAAAGAGCTTTGCATTCACAGCGTTCAGAGCGTCTCCTAATGGAATAGGCAAAGTCCAAAAATCGGTGACACAAAGGTGTCCACAAGGCAGAATTCAGTGGAAGAAGCGTACATTGGCCCCAATCTGCAGCAAATAACCATCAATAACGGTCACAAAGACACTCAGGCCACGCAGATTTCTTTAAATAAAGAGAGACAAAGTCACTATGCCCCACGCTGGCCGGTCTTGCCCCGGCCCACCCCCTCCAGGTACGAGAGGACTTGTGTTTGACTCGGCTTTTCCGTTGCTGTGACTAAAGACACCCAAGCAGAACAGTTATACAGGACGAAAGGTTTACCCAGGGCTGGCGGTTGCCGAGGACTCGGTCCATAGAGAGCAGGCTCCAGGGGAGGCTGAACATGGCGGAGGGGAGCAGCGAGAGACTGAACTCTCCAGATGCAAAATATAAGCCCACAGCCACGCCCCCAAGGCCACGTCCCCCAGCCACGTCCCACCTGCCACCAGTTACCACGGAGCCCATCCCATCAATTCACACATGGGGCTCAGGTTGCCACCGGATCCGTTCTCCTCCAAACCTTCTCGCATTGTCTCCCGCGTCAGCTTTCTCGACGCCGTGTCTGAGCCCTAACACCGTCCTTGCAGGTCACTTGGGTGTGACCCGAGGCCACCACACGGGGGACCGTCCACACAGCCCAAAGAGGTGCCCCCGGGAGACTTATCAGAACCCTGGGGCTTCTCTGAGCAGGAAGTGGAACGTGCACCTGTGTCACTTGTGCAGGGTGACAGGGACCCCACCCCGGGCCAGATGGCTACCCTCTACGGAGATCCTGGAGACAATGCTAGGTGGTTTTTTGTTTTTTGTTTTTCCGAGAACCAAAAGGCCAGGCTTAAAACTGCAAGATGACCCTTCAGTCTCACCCAAACACCTGGTGGAGCACTGCATCCCGAATCCCGCCAATTAACAGGCCAAGGGAACAGTCAGAAGAAACAGGGGCACTGAAGTGACCATCGGACCAACTGACCACTCGAGGTCCAGGGATTGAGAAGAGTCGACGGAGGCCCCGATCCACCTGCTGCTCCTCTAAGCCCCCACCCAGGGGCACATGGGAGGGAGCATTGCACCCTGGAAGGACCAAGTCACCCGCTATGGTGACAGCGTGGTGGCACGTCCCCCGCACCCGGGTTCTCTTAACCCAATTAAGCCCAATTAAATCCTCTGCCATAATGAGCCCGCATCATGTCTCCGCGACTGCGTGCTGTCTGCCATCGGACGGCCCCAGACTGCGCAAGGGGGACGATTTGAGGTGCACATGGAGAAAACCTTGACGTCACATTCCCCTCCGTGGACACGTCCCCACAGGGAGGGCGCCATTTTTAAAACCCGTTCTTGCTGGGACGTCAAGGGTTGGAACACGGCCAGGCTGAGGAAGTCTAAAAGGATTTGAGACAAAACCCGTAAAAAGGATTTTCTGCCTTGCCCTGTGCCCTTTGGATTAATTAGGTCACCGGGAAAGCCTAGTGGATTTGTGGCCGGACCGAGATTCTCATTTAGCAACAGCTGGTTTCTGTCCGTGTGGACTCATTCCCTTCAAGCCTGGGCTGGTGTGGGTGAGAGAGAGAAGGAGAGAGGGAGGTGGAGAAGGTGATTTTTCTATTGTATCATGCATTGGTCAAGTTTTCAGTGCTGTGACCGAATACCTGAGAACAGCGACTCACAAGACGAAAGGTTTATGTTGGTTCAGAGTTTCAGAGTACCCAGTCCACGGTGGGCTAGCTCCAAGGCAAAACCAACATGGTGGAAAGACATGACATATTAAACCTTCTGAGCGAGAGAGAGAGAGAGAGAGAGAGAGAGAGAGAGAGAAAAAAGAAGAAAAGCCAAGGACAAGATATAGTCCCAAACGCACACCCACAGTGACCTACTTCCTCCAGCCAACACCCATCTGCATACAGTGACCACCACCGACTCCATTCAGCCACTAATGGATTCCTATGGAAAATGGATTAATCCACCGAGAAGGACAGCACCCTAGCCACTTCCATGAATCCTCTGACTCTAGCTACACTGAGGACCATGCCTTCCAACATGACCTTCTGGGGACACTTCCGAACCCAACCACAACAGGACGTTAAGATGACTGACCGTTTCTCAATGGGGCTTTGCATGCATTTCACCCTTTTAACTCCACTTATTTCGTGAGGTTCGGAGCTTTGGGGGAATTCCCTGAAAGATCGGCCGCCATGCATGAGCTTCCAGGTCCTGTGACTCATCACAAGGGAGTTTTTTGGGAGGCCACTGCTCCAAGCTCAGACCGACAGCCTAGGACACTGCGGTCCACACACCACCTGGAGAGCAGGAGGCAGCAGGAGGAGACGTGGAACAGAGGAAGACAAGAGCCAAAGCTCCCAGAAGCCTTGTGATTGACAGCCACCCCCGCCTGGCCTCCCTCAAGAGCGTATCCCACGATCCAAAGCAAAACAGAGTGTGCTCAACGTAAGTCCCTGTTCTTATCCGGACAGCACCTCATCTAGGGGCACAGAACGGGACACAAGTTCAAGCATACCAGCTACCGGGGTCTGCGGCCCTCAAACTCTCTCGAACTCTCAAACTCAAACTCTCAAACTCTAGGAGCATCTGTAGAAAAATGTCACGCTGCTAATGTCACGGACAGGTAACAGATTCTCGGGGAAACACACAAGTTTGGGTCTTTGTCATCTAGCCCAGGTGCGTCCAGAAGGCAGGCCAATTTGGGAAACAGTGTCCTTAGGAGGATATTTTCATACACCCCCACAAAATCTGGGTCTTGCTTCCTTTTATTCCCTTTTGGAATAAAACTGTCCCATAAAGAAGCCCACGCAGGAATTGAAACAAATGATTAGCAGTCCCAGGTTGACAAATCCCTCCCCTAGGACCTCATCTGACTTGGGATCCAAAAGCCTTCAGAAGGGTCAGGTGGACTTGTGGTTTCAGAAATCTCAGCCCTGCATCAGCCAGCTCCGTTGCTCTGAGTCTGAGTGAGGCACAACCTCATGGTGGAAGAGTGTGGAGGAGGAAGGCTCATGGCAGCCCAGGATCAGAAACAGAGAGAGAACCAGGAGCCGGGGACAGGATATAGTCCCCAAGGACCCACCCCCAGTGATCCACTTCCTCCAGCCATGAACCAACCTGCCCACAGGTACCACTGAGTAGCACATTCAGTTATTAATCCATTAATCCATTAAGTGGATTAATCCACTATGAAGCCAGAGCTCTCCGAACCCAGCCTTTTCACCTCTGAACGTTCCTGCATGAACACATGAGGTTTTCGGTGTAGACCTCGTATCCAAACCATGGTGTGCCCTGAAACCCTATCAACCTGGAAGGCTGACCTAGGAGGACCCCAAGTTCATGGCCAACCTCAACCACTTAGGGAGACCCTGTCTCAAAAGAAAATGTCATAGAGCACCCCTGGGTCCAATCCGCGGTACTGACAAACAAGGATGCCAAAGCGAAAATAAATGACCTCCATTTAACCTCTAAGCAATGTTACTTTTTCTTGGTCTATTATTATAAAATATGATCAAAAAATTATTTATGGGCACCCACCACCCTTTAATCCTCCTCCTCTCTAGCTCCCCAATATAGCCATAAAATTATTCTGGTTATCTCACCGTTCCATATTAACTCTATTGTCCCAGTGAAGCTAATGATCAATCACTCCCAAGCCACATGTAATATGCTAATTATAATTAATCTGAAGACAGTCACCAGTGCACATTTTCATTTGCATGCTTTCTGCTTGTCTACTGCTCCAATTATTCTTAATGTTCCAAGAGAACTAAAGCTCATCTCAATTACCTTTTTTTTTTTAATATTAAATGTCTCTTCCTTTTCTTTAAATTTTCCTCCAGTCTCCTTCCAAGATGCACCCGATACTCAATGGGCACCTGAGTTCTTTCAGCTCTCTTCCGCCTAAGATTACAGTTTCTTAGTTCCAATGTGTGACTTCACGGGGATATGTCCTGAGACACGTGAGCTCATGTTGCTCATTCTGCAAACACCATGAAGTGCACTTGCACAATCTGAGACAGCTAAAAGCGCACTATGTGCTGTAATCTTATGGGACCACCCTGGAACTAGCCGACCATCTGTGAACCAAAGCCTCAATGTGCAAAACATGACTCTACCATTTTGAAATTTCAACCATGTAGTTGAACCATGTGACCAGCTGGTGGAAGCTGGTCACAGGGGATGTGTTTTTTCCCATTTGCTGTGGTGGGCCTCTATGGTGTGCCCTACAGCCCGGAAACATAGATCATTTGATTCCGAGAACATTTAAAAAGTGGAACGTAAATCATTTCTGGTTCTTGGCTTTCTAGTTGATCATTGTTTTGAAATACCCTGTGGGAATCAATCAAATTCCCAGATTGAGCCTTACAATTTTTTATTTGCAATTCTTTGGTTTCTAGCTCATCGCGGAAGATAGTCTCATTAATTATCCAATGCCATCTTTAAACTTGGCTATTTTGTGACACTTCTATGAAAATCCCATCCTGATTTTTAAATGGTTACATCTTTTCATGGGTCATCATAATTATGCATCATCATGGGATTCATTAAGCTCTATTCATAACTTAATTTGATCAATCTAGCTTCTTGTAAATCCCATCTTTTTTAATGGATCAGTACTTTCTATCTCTTACAAATTACAAATCACAGGGTTTGGGGTTGCTTTTCAGGTTTCTGTTTTTGCTTCTAATTGGTACTCTCTGCGTTACCTCCAGATAACATTTTATTTCCACCAACTCTTACTGGAATGAGTTTATTCCTGGAAGCATCCCTAAATTTCTTAGGGTGTGGGTCTCTTTCTTTAGTCATTAGCTCAATGTGGGTAGACTGGCTTCCTCCCTCTGTGGGGGGACTTTTAGTTCCGTGCAGGAGTAATTTACTCAAATGGCTTTCAAACACCATTGACAAAATTCACCTCCCTGAAAATTCCATTTACCAGGAAAAGGATCATCCAATTTAGACCTGCAGATAGTCCAAGACTTTGCAGTTGGAATCGAGAAGGAGAGGGAAGAGGTGCTAACTCGGCTTTCCTGGTCCAAGCATCTGTAATTATTTCCATTTTCAACCTGACGTTGACTCAGGCTTCCCGAGAGGGAGATCCCTGGGTCCTTCCTCTAAGAGTCTTCTATCTCAAAAATGCATTTTTTCTTGTTGTTTCCTGAAGAATATGGTGAAATTTGACCACAATGAATGGAAACCTGGGTTCTCCCCAGCTCAACGGAGCTTAGAGATTTTAACAAATTCTATTTTTATGGAGCGGTGGGTGGTAGTCTTGGGGAATTGAACCCAGGGCCTCATGCATACAAGTCAAGTGCAATACTCCTGAGCTACCTCCTCAGCCCTTCAGATTTTCTTTAAAGAGCGAGTTTCGTGAAACACTACCCAAAGCCTTCTAAGAGAGACCTTGAGGCACGGCTTTCCAAGTGCTCTTGGGCTCCATCTTCCTCCATGTTGACGTAAAATGGACTGCCTTTGTTTTTCATTTTTATCTGGCGAATATGTTTCCAGTACAGTGGAGGCAAACCATTTTTAAATGCATGGGAAATAAATGGAGGAGCCAGGAGAGAAAGTTAGGACTCAGAGTATATTGGTGTTATGATTTGGATCCCGTGTTCACACAGGGATGCTCAGAGGTGGAATGATTGGACCCAGAGAGCTATAACCAAACCAGTCCATCCATGTGAGTGGAATGGATGGGTGGTACCTTTAGCATGTGGGGCATGGCTGGTGGAGGCTGGTCACAGGGGATGTGTCTTAGGGACATTTAACTTGTCTCCTTAGAGCCTCCTTTCTAGCCGCCATGAGCTGAAAAGCTTCCCTCTACCAGGCCCGGCCGCCATTTTGTTCTGCCTCCCCTTGGGCCAGAGCCATGGAGTCGGCCAACCACGGACTGAATCTCTGAAACCCTCATAAACGGCTCCTTCTCTCTGTTGGACTCGTCAGGGATTTTAGTTACAGTGACATAAAGTAACTAACCACAAGTGGCCCTTCTCCATCTGGGAACCTCCCTTAATTAACTCCTGGGCTTGCCTCACTAATTACCGCCCAGTCCACTCAAGTCCTCAGAGTGAGTCTCTGCGGCCCACCATCTTCTAAAGGGCCCGTAATGGCCACTGCTCCTTCTGTTCCAGCCAGGAGTCTTTGAACTAAAAATGAAAAGAGACTCTGGTTTAAACTTCTAGGAACTAGAATGCTCGACACCACTGAATGGCATCCAATCGTCCCCACCGCCTTCTAATTAGAGTCAATGAACGCGCTAAGGTACAACCAGGGGTGGGACCGTGGAGTGACGCTGTTTTCAAAATTCAATGCAAGAAAAATGAGTGCACGTAGCTGTTGCTGTGGTTGGAATATGGTTTGGGGTATGTGCCCAGGGGTTGGTCCTCAGCATGGAGAAGTGGGGAGATGTGATCTTTAAGGTTGGGCCATTAAGTGGATGCCACCCTGTGAAGGGGTGATGGGACCTCAGTGTCTCTCTGGCTTCCTGTTTTCGAGGTGGGACCCTCTTTCTCAGCCAATGCCAGCATCGTGCCCTGGAACCTTCTCAAGTGTGAGCTGAATGAACCTCTTTGGTTATGACGTTCACCTGCCTCAGGCATTTTGTGACTGACATTTCCCCCACCCACAGCTCCTTGTTGGGATGTGGCACAAGCAAAGTTAACTTTGGTGGCAGTATATATACCAGTTCCAATGCTTATCCCTCTTTATAGCTAAATGGTAGGGAAGACAATGACTCGGAAGAAGACAGAAGAGAAATTACTAAACACGGTTGCCCATCAAAGCGAAACCATGCCTATTACAGCTCTTTTGCCACAAGAGCAAACACTATAACCTGAATCCCGACTCGTCTTAGACCCTTTGATTTAAAGCACAAATCTAGCAGCAAGATCCTCTGCAAACCCAAACTTAGTAGTTTCTCTCTAAACATCATCATGGGGTTCGGTTTCCAATTTTAGGGTTTCGCATACAGAAAATGAGACCCTGTGGATTTTCCCCAGCAGAGAGGGGTCGCCGACGCGTTGGAAATATTTCCCTTCAGAGCAAAGAAGGAGATGCACGTTTTTCTGACACCAATTTCCTGTTGCGATGGTCTCAGCCCTCAAAGGTACATTACCCTACGTAAAGGGAACCCGGTGACATTGACGGGCAGGGTCAAGCTACCCAATCCCAAGTAAGTTTGCATGGCTTCCTACAAGGTCCCTGAGCACAGAACGGACTGCAGTTGGCCGGTCCGCAGAGAAATGGCCACCTCTAAGCCCCTCCTTCCACCTTCCCGTCTTCCATACTGGAAATGCCACTCTAAAAATAGCTCTGATGGAGCCCTTTTGGCAAGCACACCCTCGCCCGCCCGCCGCCTCTTGCAGCATAATTTTGCTAAGTGCAGAACTTGGGACGTGGGCTCTCTCTCTCCCAGTGCGCCTTCTGTTTTAGGATTCAAGGACGGTAGGTTCTGCCCTTTGGTAGGATGCGATCCCTCACAAGCCATGCATGACCCTTCGCCCTCGGCCAATATATAGACACATTTTTCCATGAGGAATCCCGAGCAGACCACTTTCCGGACACCTTGAGTTCTCGGCGATATCCAAGGTCTGTTTGTTTAAAAAAATTAAGGGAAAAGAATGCAAATTCGATTTTTGAAGAAAATGGAGCCTTGGGTTTGTACCAAAATTGCTCAACATTTTGGCACATTATGGTTTCAGGGCTTGTACATTCATGTCACCCCATTTTCCACCTTACTTCCTGCCCAATGTCCTGTATCTGTTCCTTACCAAGGAAGGTCAGCAGGCAACCCCCAGGCTCGATTTACAAGACTCTAGCGGGAAGCGCTGTCCCATACAGGTCCAGCCCCAAGTGCACACCCCGAAGACCCAGCCTAGCTGCTGCTACATGTAGGCTCCAAGTTTTACCCGTTGTCCCACTGACTTGCCCATCAAGGCCACTGAGATGTCCGTCAACGTCTTAACTAACTCACTGGAACCCCAGAGGCGGGCTGCGAATCAAAGTCAGTCCTCCAACGCCTCCCGTCTCTTGGGATGGTTTGGATTTGGATCGTCCCCTGGAAACTCACGGGCTGAAGTCTTGGTCCTCGATGTACCAAGGTTCAAATATGGGAAACACTGGATTCGGCTGCAATACACGGAATCCTGAGGGTTCTGACCTCGTCAGTGGATTAATCCACTTGATGGACTGATCCATTGACAGCTGAATGGACTACTGAGACCTGGGACAGAGGTGGAGGAGTTGGGTTACTGGGCGTGTGTCCTGGAAGGTTTACAATGTCCCCAGCGTCTGCAGACCCCCACCCTCTCATTCCTGAGCGGAGTAGGTTTCCTCCACCACACCCGCCCGCCATATTGTTTCTGTCTTGGGGCCAGCCAACCATGGAAGCTCCAAAGCAGTGAGCCAAAATAAATCTTCCTCCCCGTCCAGGGGGTTCTTGTCAAGGATTTCAGCCATGTTGACGAGAAGCTGACGAGCCGACCACCCTGAGTCTCATATACCCCTGATGGAAGCCATAGACGCTTGGATTCATCTTCTCCCATGTGGTCAGGGAATTCAGAAGTCCCTTTTCCGGAACCTGGATGAATGGTCTAACTACTCTCCCACCCAACTTTGTGTCTGGAGCTGATCATAAGAGGATCCTCCGACCTGCCTCGTTTGAGTGAAGGTCATCGAAGACCCTATTGAAGGTCATTGAAATTGAAGGTCATTGAAATCCTACGGATTTCGGTGCCGGTTTCTCTTATGGACCAGCCTCTTGGGAAGCTTCAGAGGGCAGAGGGGCCATCCCCTTTCTCGCTACATGTGACCCAGAGGAAAGAAGGTTCAGATGCCAATCAACAGACCCTGATGTGGGGGGGGATCACGCTGGGTCATCTGGGTGACTCCAAGGGTATCCCAAGAGTCCCTGGAAATGCAAGATCCATTGCTATGTGTCGAACTAAAGTAAAATACACGCATTTGTATTATGTTTTTTATGGGACCCCCGCAGCAAACTCTCTCAGGACCCCCAGCTGGAGAAAGCGGGTGGTCTCTTCACTGAGCAAGAAGCCGATTCCAAAATGGCAGCCGTACCCCGAATCCAGAGAGCGGTCCCTTGCGGACAGAAGATGGAGAAGCAGCCGGGCTGTTACCAACTCCTGCTGCGGTGGCATGAGGTCCCCAAATTGTCCTCCCTCCCCCTTTCTTTATCTCCTTCTCGCTCCCTGTCCCCTGATTGCATATGGCTCCTTGGTCCAGCTGTTAGTGGACACCTGCTCAAATTAAGGTCCAGCCCCGAGGAGGTCTCCGTCAATTCACTGGATTTAGCCGGAGACCATTCAATGTGAGCCCTTAGCCAACTGGTCCGCCTTTGGCGGCTGTGGAACTTCAAAGAGGTTAACGGAGAACAAAGGAGCTGAGTGAGTGAGCCTGAAGACAATCAATGCCGACCATCGCTTCCTCAAGAAATAGCTCCAAAATGCAAATTCAACACCCTGGGATTCAACGCCCGAGAGTTGGTTGCAGTTTGCTGTCCGCGAAGGCACATTTTTGCTCTTTCTATATAAATAAACCAGCCACCGAATTGGGCTAAGACAAAGAAATCGGCTCTGCCTCTCCTTAAAAGAGAGAGCGATCAGACCTTGCAATCAACCCCAGTTCAGCAATTCCCCCCCCGTGACCTGCCCAAGGTCCAAACAGCCGACAGCGATTTTTAAATCAGAAAATGTAAACTCTCGTTTCTGGATGTTGTCTGCAAAGCATTTGTCTTCAGTATCTCCCCGGAGCCGAGGCAGATCTAGCAGCACCCACTTATCCGTCTGTGTCTACGACGATGCTCTACGTTTTTCCGGAGGTGAAAGGAAGGCATCCTTCAGGGGGGGAGAATATTGCATTAAGGAGCATCTTTCAAAATTAATCCAATCAATAATTGGCGCAGGGAGCACAGTGATAGATGGACCCGTGCTTACGTTAATACCGGGCAGTTTCTACACCCAGGAGATTTTTTTTTTCCTGTCTGTTACATGATTAAGACATTTAAGTGAATTTGACTGATTTTCAGACGTGGGGTCTTGGAGAAGTGATTGGGGTTAGTCAAGGTCATGAGGGTGCAGCCGCATGATAGCATCTGGTGGCTTTAAAAGAAGGAGGAGAGCCAGGCGCGGTGGTGCACCAGTCATCCCAGTGGCCCAGGAGGCTGAGGCAGGAGGATCGTGAGTTCAAAGCCAGCCTCAGCCATAGGGAGGCCGTAAGCAACCCTGTCTCTAAATAAACCACAAAGTAGGGCTGGGGATGGGGCTCAGGGGTCGAGGGCCCCTGAGTTCAAGTCCTGGTACCGGAAGAAGAAGGAGGAGAAGGAGGAGGAGGAGGAAGAGGAGGAGGAGGAGGGAGAGCAGAAGAGAGACACACAGGTACACACGTTCCCTGCCTCTCCCCACGTCAGGATCCTGGCTGTTCAGAAGGTCATCACCAGCCGGCCCTTGACATTGGTCTCAATCAGCCTTGCATCTCTGTGGCCAACATATCTGGCAAGGACAACCTGAAGGAGAGAAGATTTATTTGGGCTCATGCTTCCGGAGGATCCAGACAGCTGGTGGCTCCATGGCACCAACATGGCGGAAGAGTGTGGAGAAGGAAAGCAGTTCAGCTCAAGAAGACAAGGAAATTAGGGAAGAAAAACATGCTTCTAGGGATACCCCCGATGATCTAGTTCTCCAACGAGGTCCCACCTCCCAGAAGTCCATTCCATCATCAAGTGGATTAATTCACCAAGTGGATTAATCCACCGATGAGGTCAGAGCCCTCGGGACACAATCATTGCTCAAAAATCTCATCTTGGAGCCTTGTTCTACTGGGCACCATGCTTTCAACACATGAGCTTTGGGGACATTCCAGATCCACACCATAAGGACGTTGGAATTCCAAGCGAGTCCAAATAATCCTCTTTTTCTTTTGTATTCATTCAGGCTGTGGTATTCTGCTATTAAGACCAGGGGGGAAAAAAAAAAAAAAAACACTGATATATTTATCTTGGAGGTGGTCTCCTGAAGAAGGAATTGTCTCTATAATCACCCGAGTCACTAAATTCTACCTGACATGTGACCCTCGGCTGTGCATGGAGTCCTGAAGAGCTCATTCGCTGGAAGAAAGGGCAGCTAAGAGACAGGGGGTGGCACTGACAGAGACAGGGACTTTGAGACTGAGCACTGCTGGTTCTAGAAGATTCTGTGGTTCGACCCACCTCCTAGAGAGCAGAGAGACCCAGAGAGAGGCCATGCGTAAGCTAGAAAAGGGAGCC
The DNA here is from genome assembly GCF_048772815.1 of Callospermophilus lateralis. Taxonomy (NCBI): domain Eukaryota; kingdom Metazoa; phylum Chordata; class Mammalia; order Rodentia; family Sciuridae; genus Callospermophilus; species Callospermophilus lateralis. The sequence goes on along the minus strand of NC_135326.1, from coordinate 9,417,592 downwards.
CCGGGACCTGCCATCCAAGGCGTCATCTGTATTCAGATGGGTGACTCTTCCAGACTCAAGGACCACCATGAACTGAGGGTGGGATGGACGTCGCAGGGGAGATGGAGCAAGCAAGAAGGAAGAGGAGAGAGGATTCGACTGAAGGTCACCCCCTGGAGAGATCCACTAAATGCCCTTGGTGGAAGGCACCTGGGGAAAGAGCATGCGGTGCATGAATTTGCAAAGCATCAGTCCAATAATATTGAAACTGCTTCCCCAAATCAGGAAAACCCAGGAACAAATTACTTCAATTCCCTCGTAAGGAATCGTCGCAGCCAACTGGTTCCACTACAGAAAACCAAGATGGCGCCTCTGCCGAGAATGACTTCAAGTATCGTCTGCTCATTTGGCAAGTTGATGAGGTTGACTTGAATGAATCATTGACAGTGTCAGATTCTGGTTGGATATTCCAGCAATCGCTACAGTCTCAGTGCTATTTCTCCTCTTGTAAGACATTTGAAATACATAATCAAATGGTTGGTGCCACATCATTTCAGAGACATGTTCCTGTTTATTTATTTATTATTATTATTATTAGTAGTAGTAGTAGTATTAGTATTAGTATTATTATTATTGGGGGGTGGAACCCAGATATACTCTAACACTGAATCATATTCTCAATTGTTTTTACTTTTTATCTTGAGACAGAGTCTAGCGAAGTTGATGAGGCTGACCTCAAACTTGTAATCCTCCCTCCTCAGCCTCCTAAATTGCTGGGATTACAGGTGTGTGCCACCATACTTGGCCTCAGAGAACTCTTCTAAGACTTATCCAAAGAAATGACAGAGAATGCCAAGGAGTGGTCAAGCCAGAGGATGAGTTCTGTGGTTGCCCTGGGAATAAGATGTTTAAAATACAATCTGCTTTTTCCAAGCGTGACATTACCAACAAGAATTATTTGTTTCATCTTGGTACTCAATTTTATTTTGAGCCATATACAGATGGTATTTCCAACTTAAAATGGGTTTCTGAGGACACTACCCCATTGTTAAGTGGAGACGCATCTGTACCTGGTTTAAACATTGAAAAGTGTAGCCTATGACATCAAGTCCGAAGAATTAAATTAGTTGAGATATTTAATTGGCCAGATTTTATTTGTTAACCTTTTCCCAAGAATGGCATAATCTAGAAAAAAACAATCAATTACCCCTAAAAGGACAAGTGAAAGACTAAGCATTCCCCAAAGAAGGTTTGCATTTTCTAAATAATAGAGAGAAAATACAGCAGCTAAAATCGTAGTCCGCTCACAAGAGTTAAGTACAGAGAAGCCAATGCTAAATAGCGTATATGCATTTGTGCACATACGGGACCAGGACAAAGGAGGCAAGAGAGAGGTCTCAGACTCAGTTCCCAACTGCTCCAAATCACCTCCAGAAACATGCCCTAAAATACTGCACTGAGGTTCTTCTCCAACCCGATTCCCAATATTCAATGAAGAAAATTTCCTGTGAGCATACAATAAAGGTGAACAGAAATATAAGTAACACGAGTCAACATGACTCATTTCTCCTCCCAATGGGAAAGACTCTCAGAAGGATTTTCTGAAGAAGACGAAAGGGCTCCACTCATGTGGTCGGTCATCTCTGAGCCAAAATGCAGAACAGCTTCAGGCACAAAATGGCGCCATGCCCCTGGTGGACCAAACTGGTATTGCCCAGGCTCATTCTATTACCTACTCAGCTGGATAGAGATTAGGGAACGAGTTTAAGGTCACGAACTCAACGTGAGCTGCTCAGCCAGGACATGGACTTCATGGCAAATTGTCCCCCAAGTGGAACATGTTCTACTTCCTCTTAAATGATTGAGTTGAGGTCCACTGGCCTTCACCAACACATTCAGAGAAAATCTCCTACATGGACTGCCTTGCGGTACCGAGTGACAGCATGAATGTTCTCTATCAGAGTTTCCAGTCCCCTAAAAAAAGAAAGCAGCAGAGGTTCCCCTAAGGGAAAGAGGGACCCCCATTCCAGGAAGAACAAATTCATGTTTTCCAGGTAGATAACCCTACAAGGTGCTTCAGCAAAGTCCTAACGGTGACATTCCCCATTACCCCACGATACTTAGGATGGCGTGTTTTCCAGACTCACTGTGGAGAGGGGAGAAAGAAGGGAAGATTTTTAGGTAATTGATCCTCCATCATCCGTATCTAAAATATATTTAGTTAATATTTACTACAGGCCCACCGCACACCAGGCGAGACATCGAACCACACACCAGGCAAAGACAAAACCACCCGGTTCCCCATTGATACTAATTATCCTCTTCAGGGACGCCTGCTGAGGCAGAATCACCTCTCTCCAATGCTCACAAAGAAAGGGAATGAGGGAACCCCTGTGATTTTTAACTGTGCGATATGTGCTTCATTAAACAGTTCAGCAAAACACAATAAAAATCCCAAAACACAATAAAAATGCTTCTGCTTCATCACCGATGGGATCCCTTCTTCTGCATCATGAAACAAAGGTATTGGAGCAGGAAGAAAAGATTCAAGATGGCGCCCCATGACCAATCTGCTTGATAATGAGACCCCAATCTCCAGCAAGAGTGAACAGCAACCAGACCACCACATCTGAAACTGGTGCATACGAATCCACATGGAAGATTCCAGAGTCTTTGGAGACCCCCATTCATCCACACATTCCCTCTTTATCTGAGCTCTAGAGTAGAGGAATCGATAGATTTCACTGTGAATAATATTGACTCTATACTAAAACTCACTTAATAATTCATGCATAGATGCATTAGTCTCTGAACCCAAGAGGTTCACCACGATCTGGCTTCACACCCACAGAAAGATCCAACCTTGCCAGAAAGTACGGATTGGCCAACATTTCTGTAAACAGTCAATGATAAACATCTTGGGCTGGGAAACCCATTTGGTCTTTATGGAAGCTTTTCAACTCTGGGACTACGTTGACAGAGACACACAGAGGAAGACACCAATGAGAGCGTATGGTTGGTTTCTTAAAAAATAAAATTTGTTTGCAAAAGCTGGGTTGCCAATCAGGCCACATTTGGCTTATCCTACATACATACGGAGACGTTAGCATTTACCCAAAGTCAAACTCATTTTTCTCCTCCAGCGATCAAACAAAATCACCTTATGCATAAATGACTTATAAAAAGTGCAAGATGATTCATTGAACCAGATACACCTATTTATTAAATTTCCGTTCTCATATGGACCCCTTGGCCTGGAGACAGGGGCGGGGGGGGGGGGTGACCCACACCATAAAAAGCATTTTATTTTATTTGCAAAAATACAAAAGACACAAGACATCAGTTGTACTTACTAACTGGATTATCATGAGCTCAAGATAGATGGTTTTAATACAAACCCTGGGCAGCAATATTAACATTTGCTACGCATCTACACCTAATTGAATCTTTGGGCGGGGTGGGGGTAAGCTCATAAGATTTATATTAATTATAGAGCATCTTGGTCAATATTTTGCTCCTCCTAAGGAGGAACAAAAGTTTTTTTTTTTTTTCAATCAAAATGAGAAGAAAAATACCAGATTTAACCCCATGTTGTTCAGTCAAAGCTACCTACAGATTTTCCTTTGAAGTGTTTGGGTCTAATAAAGTTTATTATTCCAAGGTAGTAATGATCATCATTATAAGAATAAAGGGAAATAAAAGGGAAATTGGCTTTCTGCATGGGATGAAAATACATATCAACAATCAGCTCCTAAATGCATCTCCCATTCTATGTCCTCGCAGATGCAAGGTATCTGAGGAGACTAGCAGACAGGAGGTGACATCATTGGTGGGAAGGGCTGAAAAAAACAGAGCACATAGGAAGTGACCTCATTAATGGGAAGGACTGAAAAAAACAGAACACATAGGAAGTGACCTCATTAATGGGAAGGACTGAAAAAAAACACAGCAGATAGGAAGTGATCTCATGAGTAGGAGGGGCTAAAGAAACAGGGCAGATAGGAAGTGACCTCATTAGTGGGAGGGGCTAGGAACAAAGCCAAGTCTCCCCTTAAGGAGAGTCACACCCCTGAGAAGGATGGTCTTCCTTTCCCTCCATCCTGTACACAGCATCCCAAGGTCCTGACCCCCAGAGGCATGGGTTTGAGGGATCCAGGGACCTCCATCCTGGGCCTCCTCTGCTCTGGGAGAAGTCCTGTGTCCACCATCTTCCTTCTGGGATTTTAGGAGACATGGTCCCCGAGGAGCGGACAGACCCAAAGGACTGGTTTTTCAGGACTTTTGACCTCAGGATCAGCGACCTACTGTGCAGCCTGTGCGCTCCACGCCTGAGCTCCACCCCAGCTCCTGATAGTTACACCTTTAAAAAAATCCCCATCCGGTGCTGACCTTAAAAGGTAACTATGAAAACTTCACTTTAGCTGAAAAGCCGTGTTCAACTTGTCTTTCTATTTCCAAGAAAACAAAATACTCTTATGAATTCCAACAGACTCCACCGCTAGGAAAAGAGAAAACATGTTTTTGTTGTTCGATTCTTGGAATTTATGTGTTTTTCTCCCACTAAGTGGAGGGGATTTATCACCAGAACCAGACAGATCTTTCAAGCACAATTTATCCCATTTTCTGCGTTGGAAATGTCCTTCCCATCCTAGATGCCTTTGCGGTAGCATTTGAATACCGTCAGATTTTTATTCAGTCGCTGGATTCCAAACAACTCAAGGGTCCCTGTGTCAGACTGATTTGCACAGCTACATTAAGTCACAAGCGGTTTAGTAAACGATGACATTGGGTAATATGTGTGCAACGAAGTGCACTGTAAAGGATCGCAACATGCAGATTGGCTGGTCCCAGAAGTGCCTTCTCCCCAGAATCCTCCACATCAGCACACATGATGCTCCATATAATACTGGACGTCCTCTGTCCTGGGACACCCTTGGATTCCCTGACTTAGAAATGGAAGCTAGTTTTCAGGAACACCAGGAAGGGATGTTTTTTTTTCCCGACCACCAATTTTGAATCAGACCATGTTATCACTGCCATAAAATTTATCCTAACATAAGATCATGGTTGTGGTTTGGATATGAGGTGACCCCTGAAAGGCTCCAGTGTCAGACAAAGCTAGAAAGTTTAGAGGTGAAATGATCGGGTTGTGAGAGGTGTAGACTCATAGTGGATTAATCCACTTGGATGGACTCACTGGGTGTAGACTAATAAGTGGATTAATCCACTTGGATGGACTCACTGGGTGGTGACTGCAGCAGGTGGGGTGTGGCTGGAGGAGGGGGTCCCTGGGCTGTGCCTTTGGGGTCTCTGTCCCGTCCCTGGTGACAGAGCTCTCTCTGCTCCCTGGTGCCCTGTCCTGAGCTGCTCTCCTCCTCCAGGCCCTGGCGCCATTTTGTTCTGCTGAGCACCAGTGGCTTTGAAAGAAGAGAGTCAGAGAGATCAGAAGATGCAGATTCATGCCTTCTCCCTACTCCATGCTCCTCCTGTGCAATTTGATGCTATGAACCATCTGGGGACCGCTGAACGGAAGTTATTCTAACTAAACAGCCAGGGAGTTTTTGGTGCTTACTGAAGGAGGTTCTTAAGATTGCTGCACACTGCTGGTCGGACTGCAAATTGGTGCCAATTAGTGCAGGATAGAGATTCTTCAGAAAATTGGGAATGGATCCACCATTTGACTCAGCTATCCCACTCCTTGGTTTATACCCAATGGACTTAAAATCAACACACGACCGGGACACAGCCACATCCATGTTTATAGCAGCTCAATTCACAAGAGCTAGACCACGAACCCAACCAAGGTGTCCCTCGATAGATGAATGGATAAAGAACATGTGGTATATATACTCCATGGAATATTACTCAGCCTTAAAGAAGAGTGGAATGATGGCATTTGCCAGTAAATGGTTGGAGCTGGAGAATATCATGCCAAGTGAAATAAGCCAATCCCACAAAACCAAAGGCTGAGTGTTGTCTCTACTATGCAGACGCTGATTCACAATAAGGTGGGTGGGGGGGGCACTAGGGAAGAATAGCGTTACCTTAGATTAGGTGGAGGGAAGTGATGGGAGGGGACTTGGGGTAGGAAAGATCATAGAATGAAACAGACATTGTTACTGGATGCACATGTGTGACTGCAGGACCAAGATGATTCTGCAACACGGACACTTTTTTTTTTACAAAAATATCACGAGGCAAGAACGCATCATTTATCACTGGCCGTCCATCCAGCTGAGCCGTCCGTCCACTGGCCGTCCATCCGGACCCATTACTAACCAAACGTCACCTCAGAACGTCACAACAGCCTCTCCACCGCACAGCCCTAGGGTCAGACACCGTCACACTGGAGACCAAGAAGCAGCAAGTCACCTTCTGTGGACATTGGCTGATAAAACCCAGTTGGTTTCCACGGCAGAGCCCAACCTCGTGCCTGAGGTTTAACAATGAACGCACCCTTCTAGATGCAGAGGATCCTCTCTGCTGCCCTCGACTGTCACTTTATGTGACGTTCCCTTTGGGTCTCAGAGTAGGAGCCGTGGCATGAGGAGCCTCTTTCTCCACCTACGGCTACCATTTTCCTTTTGTATGGGGGCAGCCTGATTCCATCAAGACAGTGGAATTCCTAGAATTCCTGGTTCTCTCTCTATATAAATATTCTGATGAGAATGTCTATGTTCATGGAATTCTCATTAAATACCTTTGATAAAATTTATAGAAATGTGTACAAAATACACAGACCAAAAAAAAAAAAAAGCAGATGATGAATCATCTTCTCACATTGGACGTCTCCATTTTGACAGGTATGTTTTAGTTGTAGCCTAAAAATTGATGAGAGAATTGGCCAGAAACCCATATTTAAGCAACACCGTCATAGATGCTGCCTGTGTAGGGCGGGAGTTGGCAGCTGAACCATGAAAAGCCGTGAGGACTGATTTGGGAATAGATTGAAACATAACATAATCCTTTCAAATATTTTGAGTTTGGGGGAAAGAGTCCAGAATTTGAATCATGAAAGATTCCTACTACGGCTGGCTAACAAGAGTACGCCATAAACATTTCCTACCCGTCTCTCTTTGCTTGGGTTCTATCCTGTTTGCAGTTTTCTAGATTGTGAAAAGGATCTCGAGGTCTCAGTGGACCACAGCCTGCATCAGAAACATGTGTCTGACATTTGGGATCCCTCTGAAATGGCAACAAATGAATAGGGTAGAATGAGAGAGGGTGGCCCCGGTTCAAATGGCCCAAGGACTCTTCAGTTCTCAGATCACCAGAGGTGTTTATGCTACGACAGGTGAACAGAGGGAGCAAGGATGAACTTCCAAGAGATTGGCACCAACAGGACAGAGCAGAGTCACTCATTGGTGCCCTGTGTGACAGAGGGGCACTCTGCATGGGGCTCTATGGGGAGAAGGAGTCATACTAGGGAATTCCAAATTGTCCTTATGGACACTCCAAGTGAACTGGTTATGAAACATAACTCAGCTATCCCACTCCTTGGTTTATACCCAATGGACTTAAAATCAACACACGACCGGGACACAGCCACATCCATGTTTATAGCAGCTCAATTCACAAGAGCTAGACCACGAACCCAACCAAGGTGTCCCTCGATAGATGAATGGATAAAGAACATGTGGTATATATACTCAATGGAATATTACTCAGCCTTAAAGAAGAGTGGAATGATGGCATTACGTTTACTGTCAAGAACTCAACTAGGTTTCCAAAACAGTTGCCCCCAACGAGCCTGACTTCACCAGGCGGATAATGCACGGACGGAGTTCAGTCAGCAGGGCTCAGAGACTTCCAGGGATTTGCTTTGTGGCTGTCCCTCAATGCACCCTTCCCCGGATGGGACAGAACTGTGCACAACTTGCACACCGCCCGCTGAGAGAACGGCTTGAACAAAAGATGACCATCCAGGAAAGCACTGAGACTCATTTGCAGGGAGCAGGGTTGGCGGGAAGAAGCGAAGGACCCTAAAAGACGTGCCTCTCTGAGGATTTCTGTGGGATTCAAGTGAAATGCATGCGTACGCTTCCAGCCAGCAGATTCATCTGGAAGACCTGCCATTTGCAATTATTGAGTACCGAGGGTTTCCTGTCGACCCAGTCCTAATAGCCTACACACATCCCCCTGAACACACTCAACCGTCTCTAGGTGACTTATAATAAGGCTATTAAAAATGCCACGTAAACATTATCATTCTGTATCACTTCGGGAATAACGACCAACGGCAGGTACGTGTTCAGTACAGACGCAATTTTATCAGATAGTTTTGATCTGAGGTTGGATGCGTCACCTGGAGCAGAAACGTTGGATGCAAAGGGTCTAACGTATTTTAATTCAGATCAGGCATTTTCTGGCACTCGTGGTAATTTCCCGCTCACACCGATACGATAGAATTCTTCAAGCCTCGTTCCCCTTCCCTGGAAAACTTGGGCGGCATAGAAACATGAGCACAGACACGGGGCAGAGCATTTTCAATTTTTAAAAGGCAACGGGTTAGGCATCCCATTATCTCCTCTTGTCAAGAAAAGAAAATGAAAACATTAAAAAAATAATAAATACCCAAGGTCAAGGTGACGCTCTGGAAACGCTCCTGCCAACCTCCAACCCTAAAGAGTCTTCGAGGACATGGTGGACCCAAGGGTTACAAGGAGACTGACCAAGTGCAGGGGCTCAAGACGGTGTGGCCTGGATATTGGGGTTTCTAGTGTCCCCCAGGTGTGGCCGATTATCCTGGGACAAGTTTTCTCCTTTAGAAGAGATAGAGATCTGATGTCCAACACCAACCCAGACCTGAATCCTTCCGGCGATCCTCTAGACAGATCCCAATCCCATCCTCCTGGAAATTGCTCCAGACATTGGGACAGGACCTGTCAATCTTCTATCTGAGCGCCAGTCCAATGGGAAAAGGAAGACCCAAGAATGGAAGTGGTCAATGTTTCAGTAAAAAAAAAAAAAAGCACACAACTCTCTGGCCTCGGCTCCACGCAGAAACCTGTCCATACTCAACCCAAAAAAGCCCACAGCCCAGATGGACACTGGTTCTCCAGCCCCGCAGGGTAGCCAGCACCATGGTGGCCGCCATCTTGGATCGGCCCACACGTCTTGTGAATACTCACCATGACACTGTCCTTCAGCCCGGGTGCCTTTCAAAATGCCTTCATGGAAGGCTACTTGATGATCTTTTCCATGTCAGCACATTTCTCCCTAAAAAAAAAAAAGAGAGAAACATATTTCACCACTCCGTGACTGCTTCAAAGCCGATACGATGTTCCTTGTGAATTTTCTTAGGGTTTGCTGAAGAGGGACTAGCTGGTCATTCTGGACTGGGACCTCAGTCCACCAAGGAACGTGAGAGAGGACAGAGCCATGCCTACTTTGCGGTCTTTGCTGCACAATATTGGGACACACACGCGCAGATTGCAAACACACCTTGAAGTCATTGCCACACAAGAGGCTCACCGTCACGACGTGGGCACTGTGAACGCTTTCTTTAGAATTCACCGTATAGCTATGTTGTTTCCAGCCACTTTGGATGAGGAACTCATCATCTTCAGAAAGCTAGCGAGAAGAGCCGATGCAAACCCGAGCCCTCACACATCCCCAGGTCTGATCCTGGACGGCAGAGAGGTCTCCCTAGGGTGGTGGATGGGAACGCGCCCACTCGCACACGGTCCCGCTCTCTGCAGTCCACGGCACTGAAAATGCTCTCTATTTGTCCAGCATCTGTCCCACGACTGTTGAGCACTCTTCCTGGTCATCTCACCACGGAATCTTCTCTGCCCAGAGGATGCTTTGGCAACCCTAAAACCTTCTACATCTAAACGGAGAATCCTAACGAGGATCTTGGAGTTTTCAAGATATCAAGCGACCTTTTCATCTAAATAAATATAAGAGCGTTCTTAATATCTAAAAGTTTTATAAGAATTAGTGTGACTTGGTCGGGTGCAGAGGCACATGCCGGAAATCCCAGCGACTTGGGAGTCTGAGGCAGGAGGATCGCAGGTGTGAGGCCAGCCTCAGCGATTTCACAAGGCTCCCAACCCATTTGACATGACGGTGACTCAGACGGAGAAATAAACAAGGGCGGGGGATGGATCTCAGTGAGAGAGTAGCCCTGGTTCAATCTCAAGGACCAAAAAGGAAAGGAAAATAAAATGAGATTGGGCATGATTTGTGTCGGACGGATGAAAGCCTTAATTATTGTTTTAGGCTTGACTTTCTATTTCTTGGCATGCTTGATTTTGCTTAGAGCTTGGGCTGAGTACCCACGTTGGCTGGAAATGAAAACCACACGGGTGTGTGTCTCTTCTACTTTCAGATGGGATATTGCAAAAATTAAAACAAAATTTTCTCATCACAGCTGTGCAGTCTACATAGACTCCATAGAAAGAATTGTGTTCTTGCACACGAGTTCTCTCTGGAAGGATCAACCTCAAAGCGTTCGCCCTGCACAACAGGAAATCTTCCACCTCTCCTACCTCAATCCCTCTCCGTTGCTCATTAGGCTATTAGACTATTCTCACTGCAGATGGGTCTCATTTCCCTGATACATGTGCTCAAGTGGTTCCTAAATACGTGTCCATTTTTTTTTTCATTTTTAGTTGACACATAATAATTGCACGTATTTGTGAGGTACACTGTGCTATTTTGACACATGTTTACAGTTTGAAATAGTCCGATCTGGGTAATTATTTTACAACACCTCCTATATTTATTATTTCCTGGAGATGAGAACATTCAAAATCCTGTCTTGCGATTTGTTTCTTCTTAAAGGATAATTTTTCGTGGGATTTCAGGGGTTGAATCTGAAATGCACCCCATTAATCCACGTATTGCACATTGGTCCCCAATCTCTGGTGCTATGCAGAGATGGTGGAGCCTTTAAGGGGCGGAGCCTAGTGAGAGGATGTTAGGTCAATGGGGGTGTGGCCTAGAAGCGCATTGTGGGATACTGGCCCTTCCCTCCAGGGCCCTCTATCCTCTTCCTCTTCTTCTCTCTCTCTCTTTCCAGGCCACCACGAGATGAGTAGCTCTCTCTACCGCACACTCTCCACCATGATGTTCCGCAACAACACAGACCCAAACAATGGTGCTGCCAAGTGGTTAGCGACTGGAATCCCTGAAACCATGAATGAAAGGAACCCTCTTGTCCTTTTAAGTTGACTGTGCCGGGTATTTTGTCACAGCAACGGAAAACTGGCTCACACATTCTGGACCTTCTTCCAGAATGATTTCTATGTGTGGGAGAACCCCAAACACCAGAGTCAGAGAATTTCTTCTTTGTCCTTACAGGTCTGACACTTGGGTGCTAAGTGTTCACGTCAACACTCCTTCATTCAAACAGTGTCACCTTCCTTTTTTTGTCTGCTACACGATTCAGGATGGGACACGCCGTGGCACTACACCACAAATTCGGAGCTAAGTTGTTAGACTCCAAAGGCTGAAGAATGAATTCTCCAGATTTGTGGATGTTATTAAGCCCTTTGGACTCGATAGCCAATTGTGGAAACCCCAGAGACAGATAGATTTGACCATATAATCGCTCGCCTAAAAGTGCATAAGAAATTGCACTTTCCAATCTCTTGTTTTCACACCAAATCCGCACTTTACCACACACACATCCCATTTGCAATGTCTTTAGTAACAAAAAGCGTTGGATCTATGCGTACAAGCACGCTCTCAATCCAGCCTGCATCGTGTGCCATTGCACAACTGTAGTCTCCGTGTGCTTGAGGGAGGAGGTGGAATTCATCCACTATTTACACACTACGAATACATCAGCCAGGGCGACCGTCCGATGGTCCGCGGATTCTCCTGGCGTGACCGCGTACGGGGAATGACCACGGTGGTACCCACCTGCAGAGGACCTTCACAGGTGGAGGCCAGCGATGACGAGTCCCACCTACGATAAGGTTTCAAATAAGCCTCCCCATATGATTTCATCCAGCACGCGGGATCCACGGAGATGTGCACAGCCATTCCAACTCGCCCCCGGGAGCTGGTTACGAAGACTCCTAGGACAGAGAGAGAGAGAAAAAAAAAATCAGTATGTTCCTGCAGGAGGACATGCACATAAAGTGGACTTTTCATACAACCCTACGGGTGCACCGACCCTTATCCAAAATGTTGAGTATCTGCGTGCTCCCGGTGGCCTGGACTCTGTTTTAGGAAAATGGACACGTGCATCCTGAGATATCTTAGATTTGAGACATGCATCCAAAGGCAAAATCAATGCATGTTCTCTGTGCACCTTATACAGAAACCCAGAAGTTAATTTCAGGTAATATTTGCAGCAATTTTGTGCATGAAAAACGGAGATTCTTGGTGTGCGATTATGCACTTGTGAAGTCGAGTCCAGAGCTCGACGTTTTTGCATTCTGTAGCCGCTAAGATTCTGGACATTTGCAGTGGGATATTGAACGTACAGGATGATTTTTCCATGATGATACTGAGCCTCTAATGTCACCCGTGGCGGACACCTACATGAATAAAGTCTGCGTGTGCACACAGCATCACACACCTGCACACACTGATGCACACCCACCCACTCAGACAGGGGGATGCAAGGTCCTTTATAAAATACAAACGATGCAAAGCGCGGACTCCTTGACCTTCTTCCGACGGGTCGCTTTCAGCAATCTAGACCTGGGCTAGGAGGACCCACGTGACAGAATCATTCCAGCACCATCTTTATCCAAATAGAAAAAATGAATAAATTTTTTAAAAACGCAAGACCCCGCCGGGGAACGTGAAACGCGGAGAAATGACCACTGGCCTCTCACAGCGACTTTACAAGCTTCACCTAGTTACTGTGCAAGCCTCCAAGAAGCAGAGTCCTCGATAGGAGGCCGAGGCAGGAGGATCGCGAGTTCAAAGCCAGCCTCAGCCCAAGGGAGGCCCTAAGCAACTCAGGGAGACCCTGTCTCTAAATAAAATGCAAAACGGGGCTGGGGACGGGGCTCAGGGGTCGAGGGCCCCTGAGTTCCATCCTGGGTACCCATTATGCCCCCCCAAAAAATAAACAATTTGAATAATTTATGCAGAAGTTAGAGAAGAGTTTTTGAGAAATAGAGATGGGGTGAACTCAGGAAGCTGTGTCTGAATGCGTGACCATCGGGGGGTCGGGACCAGTGGTAGGCAAAGGTGGAGGTTTGTTGATGATTTCTCAATGGCAAAGGCGCCCGATATGATCCGTTGTTTCAAAGGATGGAGAGAAGAGCGGTTTTGAGGGATGATGGTGAAGACCAGGCAAGGTCATCTGAAGGACACTGCCAAGAGAGCCTAAGAGATGCCCCACAGATGGCGGAGCGAGGTGGAAAGTCCCAGCAGGAGCAGAACAGAGAGAGAGAGGGTGCGAGTCCAAGATGGCGGACCCCAGGGGGAGGACACCATGTGTGAGGACTGGGTGGGCAGTGGGCAGTGGGCAGGGCGGGCCTGGGCCAGGAGGGGAGGAGGGTGCACTGGAGTGTGGGACCCAGCACAGAGGAAGCCGGGGCCCAGCTTTGTCGGACAGAGGAGGAGGAGGAGGAGGAAGCAGGCACTGAGGCAGGAATGCAGGGTGCACCCTCCTGGGGGACCGAGGAGGAGCAGGGGGTCACAGAAGTCGTCTCCATGAGGAGAACCGCAGGAGACCAGAGGGGGGCGGGAGACCAGGGCCCAGAATGTCAGAGGTCTCTGTGGGAAACCCGTTGGTGCAAAGGACATGCACAGCGGAAAGGCCGTCCCAAGGTTTCAATGAGTCTGTAATGCGACGGTGACTTCATCACCGTGATGTATGATGCACACTCAATAAGGGAAAAAGTGGGGTGTGAATAAAATAAAACGTATTTAATAGCAAATGTGTGTCTCTGTTTATGATACCAAACAAAAACTACACATTTTTATGTTTAAGTGATAAAGATACATATTCATATACTTATATTCTCACATGAGTATATATCTATATGATTGCAAATACATATTTGTGAGCATATATTTAAATGCTATCAGTGTACATGATATATATTATATTGCAAGTAATCAAAGACATACATAGCACTATGTAGTACTTATATATATATTTATAACATGATTAATTTAAACTATATAATATATTTTATTATAATGTAATATAATATGAATCATATTAAACTATATAATATGAATTATCATAACATAATATAATATAATATAATATAAATTATATTAAACTATATAATATAAATTATTATAATATAATATAAATTATATTAAACTATATAATATAAATCATTATAATATAATATAAATTATATTAAACTATATAATATAAATCATTATAATATAATATAAATTATATTAAACTATATAATATAAATCATTATAATATAATATAAATTATATTAAACTATATAATATAAATCATTATAATATAATATAAATTATATTGAACTATATAATATAAATCCACATTATATTTATACTTATAAAATATATACATGTATTTGCATGATGATATATACTTATATAAGGATATGTTTATGTTCCTATTTAAACATAATTATAAATATTCATATACTTACATAAGTATATATAACCATAAATATCCTGATTTATATTCATACACACATATAAGTATATATTTATATAGTCAGCAGCGTGTATTTATGGACTTATATAAGTACATATTTATACACTTAGGCAAATATATTTATACGACAAGAAGGATATATTTGTACACTTAGAAGTATATATCTATACGCTTATATATAAGGATATATTTACATACGTGTATGCGAGTGTATGAAGATTTTACAATATACATTCACCTATTTTCACGTAGCCATATTTATATAAGGATATAAGTATTTCATGTGTCTAGATATAGACAAATAGCACATTTCTTCATCTCTAAACGGTGGGAGGGATTGAATAATATGAAGTTACTTGCACAGAGATGTATCTAAATTGCAATTTATGTCTGAAGGGGAGGACGTCCACGTTTCTCAGTGAGAGTTCCGAGTTCCTGTCCCAAAGGTTCTGGGCTGGGACGTGACCGTGTTCTCACAAGGGTGACCAGGACGTATGGAGAAGGCTTGGTGCCCGTCACCCGGCCACGTTCAGAAGTCACACACGTTGCTGAAAACCAGGAATCTGTCCAGTCGGTCTGGCCTCACAGCAGGTTCGAGGCTGACCTCCACCGCCTTCTGCACTCTTTGTGACCTTCGCACACCTCACCCCAACTTCCCACAGATGCCCGCCGCCTTGGTGTCCAGCCAAGACGTTGCTCTGCAGCCTCTGCGGGGGACGCACCCTCCCCGTTCCCAACCTGTCGGCCACAGCTGCATCCACGGCTGGACCTCCAACGCCACCCACCATGAGTTTTCCTGCCTTCCGTCTCAACGGGCGCCGCTTCCTGCTGCCTCCCCATTCACCGACATTGGCCAACGTCAGCCACATGCATCCAGCAGCCACCATATGCATCATCAACCCCACACCTGGTGCCATCAGGCGTGTGCCCACAGCTTCTCAACTGGACTTTGGGCAAGGTCCATCTGTCCCCAAGGCATAGCTGATAAGCCACCTCCCTTGGAAAAGCTCCGGAGATGGTCTGGCCCTGGGGGTGGGTCCCCGTGAGCACGTGGTCTGCAGATACTAAGTCTCGAAGGTCCATGGAAGTGGGTCAGCTCTGATGGGCTAGTGGCACGGTGGAAACGTGAGCGTGTGTCCCCCCCCAAAATCATGTGAAAATTCGTTTTCTGGAAAGCCAGCTGTGGCCAAAACCCGAATCCCTGGCCAAGGACCCCATCGGCGAGACTCTACAACACCATCTTGAAACCACACCCCTGGGTGCAACAGCATGCAGAACCCTCAACGGTAGCCGCCCACCGTCCCCAGTCCTCATTTCCCAGTGGACACAGAGGACATAACATGCTCCTGAAGTCTGTTTAGATTCCCAAGTCTTTGCAGGAGCTGCGTGGGTCCAGGAGTGGCCAGACCTTGGTCTGGAACCGATAGAATCCCTGCACAAAGGAACGATCCGCCACCTCTAAGTGGCTTTAGTGTTTTGAATTATGAGGCAGCCTCGGGAGGCTACAGCGGGATAAATATCACCCACACCGCCGATGGGTTTTACGGTCACTGTTATTAATCTGTACATCCCTCTCCATCCATCGCACAGGGCAGAGGACCCATAAATATTCAAGGATCGGTCATCAGCAAACATAAAGACGACCTATAAATCCATAAAGGAAAGATGGCAAACGTTGAGATCCAGACGTAGTAAAGCCTCCTTCTCCCAACGTCAGGACACAACAGGAAACAGACCTCGACAATTTCTGGAGACACACTAAAGGATCCACGTGCACAGCAGTTCTCAAAGGGTGATCCCTGGCCCCGACCCATGGAAGTGACTTCCGTCAGGTAAAGGAACTGAACAGACACTTCACCAAAGAGCAAAATTGAATGGTCCAGAAACATATGGAAAATGTTCCACATTTCTAGCAATTAGAGAAATTCGTCGACAGACGAATGCATTTAAAAAAACTGTGGTACATATATACAATGGAATATTACTCAGCCTTAAAGAAGAATGAATTATGGCAACTGCAGGTAAATGGATGGATCTGGAGGATACAATGCTAAGCAAAACAAAGCCATTCCCAAAAAAACACAGGCTGAATACTTTCTGTGATATGTGGAAGATGCCAAAATTACCCCATAATGGGATTACCCTCATTTCCTCCTCTATGCCGCCATTTTGTTTCTTCATTTCCATTTCCCTCAACTCTCAGTTCTCGCTTCCTTTGTAACCCTCCCATGAGCCCTGACTTTAAGGCCGCATCCCCTACTAGGATGTCTCATGTTCCTCCAGGGTCAGGCACATTGGCTGAGCCACACTGATGAAAGTCATGCTGTCCACACACATTGAGGACCCCGGTTGAAAGTGGCTTGATCCTACACAAGATCACGTACTTCACGAGGGAGCTGGCCGCCCGGGGCCCGTCAGGAAAGGCGCCCGCCGAGGGCTGAATGTGTTCGCCATTATGGCTGCATTTCAGAAAGTGCATCACACACCAGGAGACGTTCAAGAGAGTTGTATCGATCCACTTTAAAAGGGTTGAGTAATCTGATCATCGGTTGCTCTTAGAGTTGGGATACCAGGTGTCCCCATAAGCTCATGTGACACAGCGCAGGGATGTTCAGAGGGGAAATGATCAGATTATGAGAACTGTCATCCAATCAGTGGATTAATCCATTTGGTGGATTCATCATTTTAATGGACTCACTGGGTGTAGACTCATAGTGGATTAATCCACTTGGATGGACTCACTGGGTGTAGACTCATAGTGGATTAATCCACTTGGATGGACTCACTGGGTGGTGGCTGCAGCAGGTGGGGTGTGGCTGGAGGAGGGGGTCCCTGGGCTGTGCCTTGGGGGTCTCTGTCCTGTCCCTGGTGACAGAGCTCTGTCTGCCCCCTGGTGCCCTGTCCTGAGCTGCTCTCCTCCTCCAGGCCCTGCCGCCATCTTGTTCTGCTCCCCTGGGGCCAGAGCCATGGAGTCGGCCACCAGGGACTGGACCTGTGGCCCCATGAGCCCCTGTTTTATGGTTTGTGGGTCAGAGTGGGATACAATTAGAAAAATGAGAAATCGTACCCCAATGATTTAAATGTATGAATGGCCAGGATCATGTAATGTCGTGTGTCGCTAATAAAAAAAAATTAAATAAAAAAAAAAAATGGGAGACACCCCCCCATGTCCCCAGAAAGCACTCCCCACTGAGTGGGTGCCTCAGCACACCACAGGGAAGGGCCCCAAATCCTGATGCCTACGGACGAGGACCGCCCCATGCAACTTGGAGCTCTGGGGTCTCCACTTGGCAAGTCGGATGTTTTCAAATAAAAATGAAATTATAAGCAAAATCCTGCGGGTGTTGGTGAAGGGAACCAAGAGCCACGAGCTGGGTGTGTCATCTTCTCTCCAGATCCTGGATGTCACAAGCCCAAGGTCAGGGTGCCAGAAAGAGCGGCCTTCCTACGACAGCTCTAGGTGTCCTTCACCTCCAAGTGGAGGCCGCCATCTTGGAATTTCCGTTCTGGGGGACACCTCACTGTGCCCACTGTCTACATAGCCAAGGGACCGTCTGCATTCTGCATGTGACTGTGTCAACACCGAGTGTCTTTTCTTAAAAGGACACTAGTCTCTGGGCACCATGGTGGTGCACGCCTGTCATCCCAGCGGCTCGGGAGGCTGAGGCAGGAGGATCACGAGTTCAAAGCCAGCCTCCACCAAAGGGAGGCCCTAAGCAACTCAGGGAGACCCTGTCTCTCAATAAACACGGTGTGGATTGATTGTTTACTAAATTGACTTTTCTTTTCCTCTTTCATTTAACAAGACTCTAGCGCTATTTTTTTTTTTTTTTTTTTTTTTTTTTTTTTTTTTTAGTTTTTAAAACTATTTATCAGTCAAGCAAAACGTGATTTCCAACCTTGTGCATCCGTTGACTTGAACATATTAGAGGTGCTACCCCTGTTTCCAAAATATAAGCAAAGTTTTCAAAACGTACTCAAGACGAAGGAGAGCATTCACGTTTATGAGCGTTTTTTTAATTGAAATAACGCAGATTCGCTCTGCAAAACGTAAAAAGCCACGTGGATAGAAAAAGAGTAGCAGTCAGGATCCCAATCCAGTTTGGGCGAATTCGCCGCTTCTTCTTCGTTAGTGTCTCGGCATCTGTTTAGGATTTTCAGAAAAACTGTGTATGGAGGACCACTTGGCTCTTTAAACGAAACGTGTCTTTTTCCAAGTTTGTCACCATCGGGCTAAAAATAATCAGATTCACACCTCCCTACGGGAGCAAAACAACAAAAAAAATGCAAAAAGTGTGCGTTTCTTGGGGAAATGGAGAGAATAATACAAAACCACTGATTCCCAAGTCACCCATGGCAAAGGCCACATCTCCTTGTTGTGGGGGGCTGCTTTGAATTCAGTTTGGGTTCAAATAACGGGGCTTTAGAACATGCTTTGCACACGGCTCCATCTTGCCTTCGCTTCACAGGAAAACGTCTTACTTTGTCGGAGAATCTAATTGGAGTCCATCGGCCTTCACGGCTCCGACCCCATCACACCGTTTTTCAAAGAGTCTGAGATTTGATTTTCTGTGCAGCTATTGGCTGCTGCTCCCGGGGATGCTCCTGACCTCCGAGTGATTGACAGCTCACCTCCAGGGCTCACAGGTGCCGGTCTGGAAGTCACATGCTGCCCAGGTCCCAAGACGCTACTGTCCCATGTCCTGTGTTTCTCCCTGTTGTGCCATCTGGCCCGATTTTAGATAACCTAGCGACAGTCCCTGTGCATTTTCTTATCGACGATTTTGCAGGATTTATTTTTCATCTTATTTTATTTTTCCCTGTACAACTGGTGGGATGCATGGAGTCCCAGGTTTTCTCATTTTAAAAAGGAAATTCCGAAACGATGCCGTTGCTATCTCTCATTGCACCGTCTGCAAGATTGATCCGGCCGTGCCGCCATATCTATGGTGACTAAGAGAATCCCCCAAGACGGTGAAATTCCCTGGCTCAAACCTGGCAGAAACGCCCCTGATTTTAAAACAAACAGAGATTTCTAATTTGGGTGCATCTGGCCTCCCAAGAGCTATCGGAAAATGTCCTGAGACCTTTAGGGTTGTCAAACCTGAGGACCGGGCTCCTGGGGGCATGCAGAGGGTGGGTGCCAGAGAGGCTGCCTAGCACCGGTGACGTGCAAGAGAGCCACCGACCAGCAAGCATGCCTCAAGGACTCGGGCGCAGGTTCCTCTATCTTGTTTTGGGGGGAAGATGCATTTCGGCTACACACGTCTGAACAGGGCGAGCCACACTTTTAACATTATGCAGGACTTGACCGTTTTTAAGGTTGTCTAATGCACCGGTTTGTGATCATTGATTTAATCAATAATAGTTTAGTATCCGCGGTTCATGTTTAGAAGTTAGGGTTTCCATGTAATCCCGATGGCCAGTGAGGCTGAGGCAGGAGGATGGCAAGTTGGAGGCCAGCCTCAGCAACATAGCGAGGCCCTAAGCAACTCAGGGAGACCCTGTCTCTAAATAAAATGCAAAATAGGGCTGGGGTTGGGGGCTCAGCAGTCGAGTGCCTCTGAGTTTAATTGCTGGTACCAAAAAAAAAAAAAAAGATGGGGTTTGATCCATGCCTGCTCTGTGCATATATAACCGCCATATGCATACGTCACAGGGAGCCCAATGAGCGTGCACAACCAATATGGCACCTTAACTTGAAAACACGCAAAGTGGTGACACTGTCCGATGGGCGCAGAGCCCACAGGACCTGGGTCCCGCCCACGCAGGTTCTCTGCAAAGCCCCGAGTGTGTTCCACTGAAGCTTCTTGTCTTTAGAGAAATGGAAACATTGTTGCAAGAAGATCCTCCAGAAAAAAAAAAAAAAAGAAAGAAAGAAAAAGATAAAAACCGACTTAAATTCCCTCAACAGGGTTCCCGGGATCATCCCCTCCGAATCCCACGGGCTTCAGTTTCCAACCCTGAAATTTCTGCTGCTCATTTTGATTCTGCAGAAGCAACGTCCCCGACGTCCGCGAGCAATGTCACCACCCGGGGTTAAAATGCAGACCTCACATTTCAAGGACATTTAGGATGAGACCCCTTGAAAGTCAAGTAGGTGACCCAGAGTTGTGACCCACGGGGCACCCCCCAGGTGGGGGGGGGAGCAGAAAGGCCATCTGTCTGTCAAACAGGAGGCTGTTCTCGGGTGATAGACATCGACGTCTCAGGGAGGGTTGTGGCATGAAAAAAATTCCAGGTTTGGGGTGGAGGGGTACCAGGGGTTGAACCCAAGGGCGCTCGACCCCTGAGCCCCGTCCCCAGCCCTATTTTGCATTTTATTTCGAGACCGGGTCTCCCTGAGTTGCTTAGTGCCGAGGCTAGCCTCTAACTTGTGATCCTCCTTCCTCAGCCTCCAGATAACAGGTGGTTTTTTTTGTTTTTTTTTTAACTTCTTAATTCTGATCTTTGGTTCTCCGTGGTCCACTGGTCGATAGGAACCAATCAGCCAAAAAAAGAAGAAGAAGAAAAAAAAAAAAAAAAAAAAGACCCCACCAACCTTTTGGAGAAGAGAGGGATCTTATGCAAATCCCCTCGGTTTGGACAAAGAGCCAGAGTCCAATCTCTGCCCAGTGAATCCAAAGCTGCCTCTCTCCCTCGGCTCGAGGAAGGCATCCTGTCCCCTTTGGCCTCTGAGGTTGCTGGCTGGACCTCTGATCCCGTCATAGTGGATCTTTCTTTCCTCTGAGAACCAGAACTGGAAGACAGACGTAGCACTCAGTCGTTTTTGCAGAGATAAAAGGTATACAGCTGGCGTCTCAGAGGAAGCCCCGCGCTGGGAGAGAAGCAAGTTCCCTAATAAAGACTATGACGGCTCTTAACACGGTCGGAGACAGAGCAGGGCGTATTAACTAAGTGAAATTCATGAACATTTTGCAAGACGGTGAGACGCTGCGGGGCGGACTCCGGTCTTTCCCAGCAGGTCCGGAGGCTGAGGCAGGAGGATCGCAAGTTCCAAGCCAGCCTCCGCCAAAGCGAGGCCCTGAGCAATTCAGGGAGACCCTGTCTCTGAATAAAATGCAAAATAGGGCTGGGGACGGGGCTCAGGGGTCGAGTGCCCCTGAGGTCAATCCCAGGTACAAAAAAAAAGTCTCTTCCTGAGCCAACATGACGGACAGTTGGGCCTCATTTTTCCTTCTAGAAGGTCCAGGGTCTCTGGCCTGATTCCTAGGTCCTTGAAGCACCTTGAGTCTTGTGCAGGGTGAGAGACGGGGTTCCATTTCATTCTACTACGCATGGATTTCCCATTTCCCAGGAGATGATCCTACTAAGTGCAATAAACCAGCCCCAAATCCCAAAGGCAGAATCTTCTCTACCATATGGACATCACTTTCTCTGTTCCCATGTGAACATAGGACCAGAGAAAGCCCACGTCCTGCCCCACCACAAGGCTGGGAGGTCACAGGGCACCTATGTGCTGAGTCCAAGTGCACCCTACGTCACGTCGACCCAGAGAGAATCGATAAAATCAATAAACGCAGCCTTACACACCGGGATTAAAAATAAATGCAAATATAGGATCTCAGGAGAAAGGATTTCGCTAGACCCATCGCAAGTCTACCCCTAGGACAGGTCGATCCTGCGTTTCAGCAGAGCTGCTGCCAGAGTCCGGAGCTGCTGGACACGTGGGGATTGGCAGGAGGTGAAATGCTCCTGAATCCGGCTTGATCAGTGCGCATGGTGTGCAACAGGGCAGCTCTCCCACGGCACTCCGTCAACAGGAATACATAGTTGCCAACTAAACACAAGTGAGGCCTCACGTTGAATATGCTCATGAGGACGTTGAGGGGCAGGTGCTCAGGAAACACACCCAGTCCCAGTTTTCTCCAAATGGAAGAGGCTTTTTTTAGCTGGCCAGCTGACCAGGGCTCCCTGCAGTTCCCCTAACTGTCTCTGAACAACCCTGAGCCTGAGCATTTTGGGATATTTCAAGGCAAAAAACGCACACCCGGGTTGACGTAGCTGCCAAGAGGCAGGTGCAGAAGCTGCATTGGGCAGGTAAGGAGACAATGCAAAGGGTACGTTGGGATTTCCCAGGGGACTGTCCAGATTGGCATACTAGTAAGCCAGCAAAAGGGAAGTGGATCAAAATTAGGGAACGGTTACTAACGTGTAGACAATCAGTCTCCGACAGGGTGCACGGCCCGGGAAAAACGGAAACCAAAGAGAACAATCCCACATTGTAAAAGAATCGCTGTTTTGTGTCGCCAAGGATGTTGACTGGGCTAGGTGACTATTAGGGGGTGCAGAGGCGGGGCTTTCCAAGAAGCATTTCCTACAGGATATGGAGTCTCGGGGGCAAAACGGAGGCTGTGTGGTCCTCGCCCATCCAGCCTCCCCCATGACACATAGAACAGAAGTGGTGACCACACCCACTCGCTGGAGCAGAGCCGGTTTCCTGGACCACCCTTTCCTGCCCGCACTGACCAACCTGCAATCTCTAGACTATGGACAGACCCTAGACCTGGACATGTCTGGACCCCGTTAAGTAGGAGAGGTCTCCGGGTCTCTCCCGCCCACAGAGCTCAGGGGGAGATATGGGAAATGGCCGCCTCAGCCTCCGCCGGAACAGAAATCCTTTCAGAGGTGCTACTGCAACTTTCTTCGCGTTTTATTTTTTTCCTTTCCATGAGAAAAGTTAACTGCGCACCCTGGAAAGATTCAGCAAAAGAGCCGGGAGGTTCTTGGCGGAGCTGGGCACCGTGGCACACTCGCGGAGGCTGAGGCGGGAGGATCAGAAGTTCAAAGCCAGCCTCAGCCAAAGGGAGGCCGTAAGCAGCTCAGGGAGACCCTGTCTCTAAATAAAATGCAAAATAGGGCTGGGGACAGGGCTCAGGGGTGGAGTGCCCCTGAGTTCAATCCACAATAAAAAAAGAAAACCCTGGATACACCTCCCAGGGAGTCAAAGGCTCCATCCAGGTGAGCCGTTCGTATCCATGAATAGTAAGGCTGATGCACAGGATGCAGCACCTCCGTTTTTAGTTGTTCATCCTTATGAAGCCGAGCCTTTTCTTATAGCACCTGAGGTGTGTCTGCAGGTTTGCGAAAAAACCCTTTGTGTTTAAATCCATTTTTGAGGGTGGCAGTTGGGTTGGGGTGCGTTTGCTAATATGTCCCTGGACACTCGGAAATTCCAGTTCGGTCCTTCCTCCTGTCAAAGACTCTCCCACAAAAATGAAATGAAATAAAATAAAAGCGGTTCCACATTAATCGTCACCTGTGTGGTTTCAGTTGAGGAAAATGTCTGGTAGAACATTCACGTCACACCTTTGGAAAAGAAGGGACGGGGATGCCTCAGAAAATGAGGAATGGAACCACCAGGTGACCCAGCTATCCCACTCCTGGGTTGACACCCAAAGGACTGAAAATCAGCCCACGACAGGGACACAGCCACATCCATGTTCATAGCAGCTCAGTTCACAACAGCCAAACTGTGGAGCCAACCTAGATGCCCTTCAACAGGTGAATGGATAAAGAGACTGTGGTATGTCTACACAATGGAATATTACTCAGGCATAAAGAAGAATGAAAGGATGGTATTGGCTGATAAGTGCACGGAGCTGGAGACTATCGTGCTAAGCAAAATAAGCCAATCTCAAAAAAAAAAAAAAAAAGCCACAGGCTGAATATGTTCTCTGATGTGCAGATGCTAATTCACAGAAGGAAGGAAGGAAAGAAAGAAGTCCATTGGATTAGACAGAGGAGAATGAAGGGAAGGGAAGGGGATGGGAATGGGATAGACAGTGGAATGAACTGGACATCGCTTTCCTATGCTCCTATAGGAACATCGACCAGTGAAAGTCCACATCGGGTCCAACCACAAGACTGGGAGGTTGCACTCCATGTATATATAATAGGTCGAGATACACTCTACTGTCCTCAGTGTCTAAAAAGAACAAATCTTTAAAAAAGATACACACTGAGCACTCATGGAAATACACGATTACTTTCTAACTGGTCTTTATGATCTGGGTGAGGAACATTCAAAACCCTGACTTCTGACGATGTTAAAAAAAAATACTATTAGTTAATAACTATGATCACCCTACTGTGCTATAGAACTTTGGAAGTTCTCCCTTCTATGCAACCACAGTTCTGGACAAATTAACCACGTCCTCTCCATCCCTCCCTCCTCCCTACCCTCTATTCCACTCGAATCTTCTAGGAGATTGGTTTAGACAACATTTTTGGTCACTGTGACCAAAGGACCAAACAAGAACAAAGTAGAGGAGACGAGGTTCAGTCCACGGTTGGCCGACTCCATGGCTCTGGCCCAAGGGGAGGCAGAACAAAATGGCGGCAGGGCCTGGAGGAGGAGAGCAGCTCAGGACAGGGCACCAGGGAGCAGAGAGAGGTCTGCTCACCAGGGACAGGACAGAGACCCCCAAGGCACAGCCCAGGGACCCCCTCCTCCAGCCACACCCCACCTGCTGCAGCCGCCACCCAGTGAGTCCATCCAAGTGGATTAATCCACTATTAGTCTACACCCAGGGAGTCCATTCAAGTGGATTAATCCAGTGATTTGGCTACACCTCATAATTTATGCATCTCACCTGTGCCCCCTGCCTCGTCTCTCACCTGAGCTCTGTGCGACACCTCGCATCCACACCATCACACCCACCACCTCTCCCTCCCGCTCAGGAGGGGGGCCACTTGACTCTGCCCTTCGTACCTGGCTTCTTGAGTCATTTTTTCCAAAAATCTGTGCTCAGGCTACGACGGATTCAGCTTCCCTGGGCTGCGTTTTACACTTGAGCCTTTATTTTAAAACGCTCCTTGTCTCTCCGCACACTGAACTATTTTCTCCCCAAAATCTGTTCCGTTTTTCTTATTCTGGGCAAGAGCTCCATCTTCTCCCTGGGGGTTTTCTTTTGCTGGTGAAGTCGGCGAGATGTTCCACCCTGGGTCCCCACCAACTGGGTCCCATCTGATCCCTCCGAACCCTCAAGAACTGTGTGCACACGTAGTCCACGTCCGGTAAAGCGGAAATATTAGTGACAGGAGGGAGGTCGATCCGTTAGAACAAGCCGACCAGGAAAAGAGAAGGAAACTTACCGGGAACAGAGATTGACGGATGTACATGCCTGTCCCCATAAGGTCTGAGGAATCCCACTGTTAAGTGCAATAAAATACCCTAATAAGCCAACTAAGATGCAAATGTATGTATTTGCACTTTTTGCATCTATACGATATTACATATGCGTATATGTGTGATGCTGATCTACGCCTCTCCCTCCCTGGGGACCGTGACAAGCTACACCATCTTGGATCACCAAACCCAGCAAAAGAGGTTGAAATCGAACCGTCCGTCATTACTCTCTGAAAATGGTGAGCAGAACTCCTGCCAGGTGAGCTGACATGATGGCCACCTCCAACTATTTAAAAAAAAAAGATGTAGGAACTGGAAAAGGAGCCGCCATCTTCCTGAATATTCAATAGGGCGCAATATTCAATATGGCGCCCAAGAGATGAAACCCATATCCCCCTTCACATACTCAATGGAAGAGAAATCCTGATACGACTTATTTGCGCTGAGACACAATATTCTGATTTAATTATTTTGTTGTTGTTCCTCGTTCTTTTCCTGCTACAGAGCAGGGACCCAACGGCACTGGTCCGTGGTTAAAAATGGACCAAAGGTAAGTGGTTTAGTCTCCTTCAAAACCTTACCGCTCGGTGTACAACGAATGGGGAATGAATGAATTACAGAGAACTCATTTCAACACGACCGCATCTGCTAAAGCCATTATCACAGGTCACCTCCCGTCCCCAGAGCATCTCCTTTCAGAGTAACATTCAAGACAGGACGATGTCGTAGGACGCTCTCCAAGACGATGTGACCCTAGGGACCCTTTCAGAACAAACTCCTGATTGGGGGAGCCCTTTCCACCAACCACGGCCGAGTCTTCCAATTTCTTTTACGGAATCACCATGAAGAATTTCTTTCCTGGGAGACGTTCCACCTCACCAACTTGAAGCAGCGGGATTTTCAAAAGCCACAGGGACCCGGTCACTCCTATACGGGCAGTGCTGGAGCCTGCTCCCTGGGCTGTCACTGGGTTGGAAACGATGCTCAGAAAAAAAAAAATCCACAAATGCAAGAGCAGGAAGGTGTTTCCATACTGGGCAAATGGACCCCCTCCACTAGGCTCCTCCTTGCCAGAGCCAGACAGCTGCATCCCTACGTCCGCCATATTGAATTTCCATCTTGAGCCCCAGAATGGACTCAGCCAGCAGACTCTGTCCAGCACAGGGCCAGGGAGGCTTCTCAGGACCAGCATCCCCTGCACACCAGGGGAATTGAGGCTGGCTGTGTCCACTCCTTCCTGGTCAGTCCTTCCTAACCTCTGGGTGCTCCTTAAACTTGAGTTGTACCAACAAAGGGGTCCATCCATCCATGCATCCCTCCAACATAAAAATAAACAAAATAAAACAAAGGTATTGTGCTCGACTACGACTAAAAAATAAATATTAAAATATATATATAAAATATATATCTATTTATTATATATATGAAATATATATCTATATATTTTATAATATATCTATATATTTTATATATAATATATATCTATATATTTTATATATAAAACATATATCTACATATTTTATATATAAAATATAGATATATAATATATGTATATAGAGAGAGATGTATATACACACACATAGATATATGTTATATACATATTTTATTGCATATTTATATACATTTCTCTAATTGCACCCACATATTATGTATGCTCAGATTTCACTGCATACTTATATAAATCCCTCTAATTGTATCAACCTGCATATTATATATACTCAGATTTTATTTCTTCCTTATATAAATTTTCTGACTCTATACATCTGCATACTACAGGCATACCCATTTCATTACACATTTATTCCAAAATGTGTTGTTTTCCTATATCATGAATCTATACACACAATAACAGTGATGTGCATCCTACTGTTTCGTATTTATAGACAATTATACAGGATACGATGCTTGCGTAAGACACTTCATGTCTAGACAAGTTCTATTCGACATAATACACTACAATTAAACACACTGCATGTGCGTGACGGTATTTCAGTCTTATTGCATGTGCTGGACCTTTACATATAATCGTGTTTCTAAAGGAAATGTACATTTAGATATTTAAACATTTGTAAACTAGACTATTATGTGGAGGCTTTGCCAACAATTTGGAGGCACAGCTACTTATGAGAAAAGGCAAAGTCCTGCCTTCAACCCTGCAGAAATAAGTCGATTGGTAATAAACGCTGCCATCAAGTTTGTAAACCGTGTGTCCACAGTTATAGGAATACATATGTAACATAAGTAAACAGTACAAATGGGGTTTTTTCCACCGATTTTGTATTTTGTATAGAAATATACTAATGGGAAAAGTATTTAGGGGTGGTTTTCTATGAGCATAGGATGCATCACGCGGGTTGAGGTCTCCATGCCGTGGGCCTTGTGCCTTGGTTTCCGGACACTCTGGATTTAGCCAGTTTGTTGATCGACTCTCTGCACTTTGCAGATAAGATCTGGTGATGCCAGAAACCGCTCTTGGGTCTCCCTCGGTGGCCCTGACCTGAGTCACCCCTTCCCACAGTCCAGCACGTTGAGGTCTCAGACACCCAGGCCTCTGTCACATGGGAAGGTGGCATCGGATTCTCAGGACCATGCACAGAGTGTGACAGGGACAGCCTGCAACAGGACAGCTTCAGGTGTCCCCTCTCCCTTTTTGCTACGGGGCGGGGGATTTTGCATCCACCCAGGGGGTGCCAGGAGCCCAGGCTGAATCTGAATGCAAAGCCCATCTGCAGGAAGAGGGGACCAAGGACATCAACTTGGGAGCCTTCCGACTCCTCTGGGTTCACTGTCGGGGACACGGGGTTCCCTGAGCTGACCCGGTCCCTCACGCATTGTGCTCGGGTTCCAAGCACCCAAGAAAACAGGATTCCAGGTCAAAGACAGGGGGCCGGGGTGGTGACGCAGGGGTACAGCACTGGCCTGGCACGCGGGAGGCACTGGGTTCGATTCTCAGCACCGCATACGAATAAAGGAATAAAATAAAGGTCCAGCAGCATTTAAAAAAATTCTAAAAAATCTAAAAAAATATATTCAAAGAGAATGCTCAAAGGAGACGCAGCGTTGTACATGCGTGTACGTCCCTAAGCCCTCGCACTCTGTTCAGGGCTCATAATCAGTGAATGGAGATCTGGTAAATGAGGACCACACCTGTCAATCATACACAACCCACGGGAGACATCTCTGAGTATCACATTTGATTAACGATTAATGAACCCCCTTTTTTTTTTTTCCTTCTGATGTGCACTCAGAGTTTGCCTGATGTGTGGCAATGGTGGAGAAAAAAAATATATTTCATGCAAGAAATACCTTCTAACTCTCCCACCGATGCACACGGGTGTGCAAATCAACCTGCACGTACGTAAGGCCCACCTGAGCACACAGGTTGATGTCGCGGGTGCAGAGCTGACTTACTTAGGAAAGCAAGGCTCAGCGACACGTCTTACTTGTGCACACACACAAAAAAAAAGTAGATAAATAAAGTCTGCTTTCCTGAGTTAGCTCCCGCACTCCGAGTTCTGCCCTGTTTAAGGAGCAAAAGTCTGACATCAGCACCAGGCCCCGCAGTGGGAACATCAAGAAATGTGAGATGCACCTTGGAGCCCGGGGGACCAGGTGTTGAAATGTTAGACCAGGACCCGTTTCCTGGGGCCAGCATCCCAATACACAGAGGGCCCTGTCTGCACTTTGCAGAGCGGAACTGGGAGTCAGCGGGACTGTTCCTGCCAGTGCCAGTCGTGGATTCCTGAATTCTGATCCCTCCTGTGCCATTCCAAAAACCCACCAAGGGGGAGGCAACTTGCAACCAGCCTCGTTTCTTTGCAGTCTCAAAACGAGGGGCTCTGGGCCCCAGAAGGGAGCTCTGTGGTGCAAATGTGCGCCCCTCCCCCCGCACCCGGACAGCCAGGACCAAACAGAGGCCAGAGAGCAGCGGGGTCCAGGGGTCCCAGGGAGCCCAGGGCAGAGGCCTGGGGATGCTGTTCATCCAGCTGCAGGTCTGGGGTGAGCACGTTGAGCTCTGGGTCCCAGCCAGGCTCTGCAAACCAAAAAGATGCCCCTATGAATAGGAGAGGCTAAGAAGGCCTGGTAGCCACACACCCCCAAAAATGGTGCTCTGAAATGGTGCCAAGTCACTATTTAAAAAAGAAAAAAATGCATTTTAAATAAAGCAACCCAGAGAAGATTCTGGGTCATTGCACCCCATTTTTAATGAGCATTGGAACCATGTCATTAGCAAAACCCAAAAAGACACCCTGGAGTCCCTGAATTGGGATCCTCCACCCAGGGAGACCCCAGAGATGCATGGTATAGTTTCACCTGCTGAAATCATAGAACCGTCAGGAATAAATTAAAGAAAAAATATCAGAAATAAATTATAGAAATATCAAAAATAAATTAAAGAAATAGATCTATAAGCACATAGATAGACAGATCCCTACCTAGATGGGTAGTAGATAGACCTATGGAGATCGATCTTTAAATAGATAGTCGATAGATGTATAGATAGACAAATATATAGATGCATAGAACTATACAGAGATCTGCAGATAAGACATATGGATACCTAGAGCTATAGATAGAGACACAGATGCATGGATTCATAGACAGATCCACACACAGAAATTCCGACCTATGCACAGACTGATCTATAGATCGGTGGATCAATAGATAGATATTTTTAAAACGTTGCCGAGTCTCATTTTCTCCCCTTCATACACTATTTCTGGGAGGAAGACTAGCCTGACATCTGCTCAGATGCAAGGAGGTCCAGTCTAGAAGCAATGGGCCCACCAATCCCCATGGACAGGTGTGCCTCTGCCCAGCCCAGGTGTGCGGCCCACCACCCCGACAGGTGAGCTCACCACACAACGCCTCAAGTCAGAACAGACAGCCCCATGCATGGGTGGGTTGATTTTAGGAGAGCTAAAATGGTCCTTTAGAGAGTCATTTAATTTATCCAATGTGACCCTCTGCAAAAGGAGACCCTTCCTATCCATGGATCTAAGTATTTCTTCAAAACTGTCAGTTGCAAAAATACCAAAAAGAAAGGAAACGGATTCAAACTACACTGAAGGTCATTTTTCCCACTTGGTAGGACGATACATACATATTGTCAAAAGGAAAAATGTGCTTCAGACAGAAGACCCTGTGGCTTGTATACTAAAACGTCCTAATAAATACAGACAGACAGACAGATCTACACGCCTGATTGACACTTGAGTTTCATATACGGAAATGAACTCTCCTTGGGTTGGGCAAAAAGATCATTTTCTAACCGGATACTTTGCTTTCAGTGTAAGAGTCTTGTCATTAGCAAACAGTGAATTCAGTCAACAAGTTGGATGAGCGGAAGTTTATGTCCCCAACCATCCCAGAAGGGTTTCCAATCCAGAGGACCCATTAAAAGAGAAGGATGGTAAACTGGGGTCCTCTGCATGTTTGCTTTTCTGAGAACCTTTCTCCTCGGGGCCCAGGGATAAAAGCTCAAGACTGCAAAGAGTTCTTAAAGGCGCGGCTGAGTGCCAATCCACAAGGCCCTGCCGTCACTGTGCACGGGTCAGCAATGAGCTTTCTGCAGATGACCACAAAGGAAAAAGGAAAAGATGAGTAAAACCCAAACTGAGAAATAAAGAAAAAAAAAAAAAAAAACCTACATGCCGATCATCCACGGCCCACAATCTCAGATCAAAAACTAGGAGCTGGCAAACACACTCAAGTCGTTTTGCTTTCACTTTTCTAAAAACTCCCCGAAATCCGGCTGCCTCTCCGGCTGCCTCTCCCTGCGGTAGCAATCCCAGAGTCACCACAAATCTCTGCTCTGCTGACAGGTCTGGGGAGGAAGGAGCAGGGCCCTGGCGTTAGGGCCAACGGGCATATGCCACAATGTTCTATGAAAAATACAAAGGAGAGCCACCATTTCTCCACCCAAGAATCATCTATCCAGGCACCTTCCAGAGAGCATCTGAGCCCAGCCATTAGGACCGAAATGCAATTATCTTTCAACCCATACTCAAAAAAAAAAAAGAAAAAAGAAATCCCAGCTCTGATTTTAATCCAGTGATTGAAAACTGATGAAGTGATTTTCCACTTGCTACAATTGGCCCTGATTATATTCTTGCATGTTGGAGAAGAGACTGTTACACACACACACACAGCCTGCATTTCTTTTGAGTGACACAACACCGAGTAGATGCCTATTTGCAGAACCCTCTGGGAAATTCTTAGGTCCTGAATGGCAGGAGCAAGAAAAAAACAAAAAAAATCTTCTATTTTTCTTTTCTTTTCTTTTCTTTTTTTTTTTTTTTTTAAATAAAGCATTCATGCAACCCTGCCCCCAGCCCCCCCCCACCCCACCCCCGGTTCCATTCCCTGCACCCCGGGAAGATCTACGCTGGGGATTTGGAGGATTACTGTCGGCGTGTTCCCCGCAGCCAACTCAAGGCATGAACTGATTCTCCACTGGCCAAATCTGCCCCCACGAACATGCAGCGCTGTTCGCCATCTGATGGTCGCAGCTGCCTGTGCCAACCTCCAGCAAAAGGCGATCCCGGCTCCACTCAGACCTCGCGCCTCTGTCTCCCTGCCAGGCCCGGAGGTGGGCCCCGTGCGTGCGCGCAGGGTGGCCCAGGGGGGGGGGGGGTCTGCACGTCCCTCTCCTCCCCCCCCCACCACCCACCACCCACCAAAAATCACGGTCATGGCTGATGGATGGTGCGCGCCCTGCCCCAGCGGTTGGACAACCCCCGGGGGCACCCGGTGAGCAGGGGGACCCGGTCCAGAGCCCAGGGTGGACACCCCGAGGACCCCGTCCGGCACAAGTGGCCGAATGCACAAAGAAGATCAGAAGAGGAATGTCACAGCCCGTCGTCCAAAGCAGAGGCCACACCACCACCTGGTGGAGTCGGACGGCTGGAGCAGCCCCTGCCAAGTCCTGCAGCCCCCTCCCCAGGCAGCCCTCGATGCCCCCCCTAGGTCTTAAGTTGGGTTCAGAGGACCGACGGGGACCCCCTCGCCCCGCGCACCCCGGGCTCCGCCAGCGCTGGGTGTCAGTCCCCGGGGCGCAGGCTGCAGAGCGGGGCGCAGGCAGCAGAGCGGGGCGCAGGCTGCAGAGCGGGGCGCAGGCTGCAGAGCGGGGCGCACGGCGGGGCCCGACCCCCACGCGCAGCCTCCCCGGCCCCCTCCCCTGCCCTCCCCAGGAGCGGAGCGCCCAGCGGGTCCCAGATTACCTGAAAGAGAGTCGCACACCTGCCGGGGCCAGGCGCAGGGAGAGGCCGGGGGAGAGACCCGCAGCCAAAAGATCCAGAAAGAGCGTTTGGGGAAGGGGGCGAGGGGGGTCCAGAACGTCCTCCTCGGGCGCCCCTCGCCCTGCCAGCCGGGCATCGGTCCCCAGGGTGGTCCCGGCCAAGCCTCGGGGAGGGGGGGGGGTTCCGAGGGTCCCCCCCCCCGCGGCCGCCCCCGCAGCGCGGGGAAGAAAGGGCGCAGTGTCTGGCGCCGGGATCGCGGGCCCAGGGCTGCGCGGGGCGCGGGGCCGAGGGGGCCGCGGAGGGGCGCGCGCAGAGCCGGGGGTGGGGGGCCCGGGGACCTACCGGGTCTGGCCGAGGCCACCGGGGGCTGCGCTCCGGAGGCCGGAGTGGCCCCGGGAGCGGGAGGGGGAGGCGACCGGTGTCCAACGGGAGCCGTTGGGGAGCAGCCTCCGGGTGGGGGGCGCCGCGCAGGCGGGGACCGGGGCCTCCCTTCCCCCGGCGAGGCCCCCGCCCCCGCTGCCTCTGCAGCCGCGCGACACCTCCCTCCCCCTCCCCCCCGCCCCCGCCCCCGCCCGCGCTTCCGCAGGTCAGGCCCCGCGAGTGCGCGCCCGGCCTCGGCGGCCTGGGGGGAGCCCGCGGGACCCGCCTCTCGGGGTGGTCCCTCCTCGGCCCGCGCCCACCCCGGCCCCGAGTCCACCAGGACCTTCGCCGCCAGCAGCGGGGGCCTAGCGGCGCGGAATTGGGGCTGGGGGGGAGGCCGGCGGGGGGAGGCTGGCGGGGGAGGCCCGGAGGCCGGGTGGGGGCGGGGGCGGTGGCGACAGGAAGCCCGGGACGGCGCGGTGCGACGGGGGAGGGGGCTGTTGGTCGTGTGGTCGGAGGCCAAGGGGGGGGTCCACCTATGGAGACCCCCGCCCCGTCTCCGCCTCGGGGGCTGGCGGCTGGTGCGCCCTGCCAACTGCCGGGTGCGCACGGAGGGTGGCCCCAGCTCCCTGGAGACCCCGGCGCCGACACCCTCCGCTCCCAACTTTTCTCCTCTTTCGGGGCATCTCCGGGAGGCAGCTCAGCGCGGTGGCCGCATGACCCCCTCCAAAAAAAAAAGGGGGGGGGGGTCCGGGGCAGATTCCGAGGCTCGCAAAGAAGCCACCCCACCAGCCACCTGCCCCCCAATCCCCTGGACACCCTCCCATGACTTGCTCCCCCCCACCCCACCCCCGGCGCGCGCGCACCCACACCCGCGGAAAGAGGGGTCCCTGATCCTGGTCCCCGGTTTTGCATAAGAAAAAAAAAAAAAAAAAAACCCAGCGCTGAGCCTCCCTGGGCTCTCCAGCGGGGGTCTCCAGCGCGCCCCGGAGGGCTGCCCAGCCGGGTCGGGCTCCATCACGTGCGCCACTCGGTGCGCCACCAGGGCAACCGTCCTCTTGACCCGGGCCCGCGAGGAGGGGAGAGAGGGAGGGGTGGGGGAGGCGGCCTCCTGCAAACCCAGCCAAGCCTCGTTTTCCTGCTTCTGTCTCGTTAACCCCCACCCACCCCCAACCCCCCGCCAAAAGCCACCCCAGGCGGAGGTCGCTGGTAGTTTTCTTCAAGAAAAAGAGAAAGGCCCAATCCGCGGTGGCTCACAGTTTGCAAGACCAGCCTCAGCCTTGGGCTCCGGTCCTGGCTGGCAGAGAACTGGCGCCGGGCTCCGGGTCCTCGCTTCGGTACTGCAGACACACGCACACGCACATGCACACACACACACGCACATGCACACACGCACACGCACATGCACACACACGCACACACATGCACACACGCACAGGCACACTCCCCCCTCCTCTCCGCCACACGCGTGTGTTTATTTGCATGTCAGCCTTTTGCTACTTTGTAAACACATCACACAACACCCACCCCCCCCACCCCCCAAAGCAGAGCTGATTGCCGCAAAATGCATCCCAACAACCGTGGTCCAAAAAAGAAAAGAAAAAAAAATTACACATTTTCTTTCTTTTTTTTTTTTTTTTTTCTTTTTCCCTGTCCAGTCCCCCCATCAGAGCAAATATTTCTATGGAGACGCTGCCTGCCTGCCGCCTTCCCCAGGAGAAGCTGTTCCTACATGTCCACACACACACACACACACACACCCACACCGAAGGAATGGAGCGGCAGATGGGGGCACACGGCTGTCCCAGTTCCCCTCCCCAGTCCCGGAGAGGCAGGGAGACCCATCAGAATGCCCAGTTTTAAAGGACGCCGAGATGTCCGCAGACCGCCTGCCCACACCAGCACCACCACCTTCCAGTGGCAGGAGAAGAGACGCAAGTTGAAATGTTCCAGTGTCCATCTGGACAGAGAGAGAGAGAGACAGAGAGAGAGACATCGTAGAAGGGCACCTACCTGGGGCTGGGGAGGCTGCACTGGCTGACAAGGGTTCTCCTTCCACATCCAGCTTCTCCCAGGGACCAAGGCGTCTGTCGGATTCAGGAGGCGGTCGGCAGCCAGGGCAGCCGCTCCATCTGCTCCTCCAAAGGATGGCCAGCTCCCCGGGAGGAGACTCAGCGGCTTGGGGCGTCCATCCTGCTCCTCCTCCGTGGCCAGGGAGAAGAAAGCATCCAGAGTCCAGGCAGCAGGCGGGCGGCCGAGAGCCGGGGCTGAATCCAGGCTCTGTGCTTCGAGCCAGGGATGGGCGAGAGAGAGAGAGAGAGAGAGAGAGAGAGAGAGAGAGAGAGACTGAGGTCCCGCTGTCTGCAGCCCTCTCCTCCAGCCATTGGACCACGCTGAATGAAATTTACAAACGCCCCAGCCAATGGATGCGCGCAGTTTGCCTCCATCACTAGAGAGACACAGCCACCCCGCTACAACCTCACGCAAAGAGCAGCTTAATCCCAGTGCAAACCAGCTGTGACAGAGACAGCCCCCGAGGCCCGGGGTGGCCGACAGGTGGGCACAGACCAGGCACACAGCAAGCCACCCAGCAGAGCGTCCAGCCAGCCAGGGGGGTGGGCTACCGGGCAACCTCGAAATGCCCTCTGCACTGGGCATCTTGAACTGTTTGAGGTCAGGGTCTCCGGCTGTCCTGGTGGCCAGAGGGTCACTCACAGGTGCTTAACCACTGAGCCACATCCTCAGCCCCCTTTTTTTTAAAAAAAAAAAATCTCTTCATTTATTTACCTATTTTTTTTTTTTTTTAATTTTTGAGACAAAGGGTCTCACTAAGTCACGTAGGGCCTTGCTCAGTCGCCGAGGCTGGCCTCCAACTTGAGATCCTCCTGCCTCGGCCTCCCAAGCCTGGGGGAAGGCAGGCGAGTCAGACCACGTCGGGTCTGGCGCGCTGGTTAGTTTGAAACATGGCCCGGTTCACTCTCAAGGCCTAAGACTTCATCCTTTTCAGCCAAGTCTCAAGTTGGGAGAGAGAAAAATGGATTCCAACTCGGGTCACGGGAAGTTGACGATCAAGGGACACCATGTGAAGTGGGTTTAGAAGCTGTTGAAGCAGACATGATCCGATTTAGGATAATGAACGTAGGTGCTTCAGCTGGGTTGCTGGGGTCCAAGTTGCCGATAACCTTCAAGGTGCATTTAAGTGGTTTCCGGCTCTCTTCCTCCCTGCATCTGCAAATAATGAAGGGGGTGACATGAATCACGCAGCCAGGTGGTGATAATTAGCTGAGTGTATACTTAACAGGATGTGGCAAGTCTTAATGAAGGTCAGATTTTCTTAATTTTTTTTTTTTGACACTGCAGTGATTCATTTGTAGAAGGAAAATATACAATTGCCTCTTCCCAGGTGCCTCTGCTGAGAACAGAGAATTGAAGCGTCCAATCTGCAAAAATGAATTGATATAATGGTATCATGTGGGGGGGGGGTCCCTGCAAATTCTTGCAAGAGGGACTCCTGGGTCGCAGGGCCCACCCTATTGTAAGGTTCCTGTCCAGGGTTCTGTCCTTGCTGGGTCAGCCTCCTTGGAAAGCTGGTCACCTTCTGTGGATCTTAGGGGAAAGATCTTTACAGAGATCCCATGTGGCTCCCCTGTGGTTTGGACCTGAAATGTCCTCAGGAGGCCCCTGTGTTAGCGGCTTGGTTTCCACCTCGGAGCTCTTTGGAGGTGGGGCCTGGTGGGAGGAGCTTAGGTCTTTGGGGGTGTGGCCTTGAAGAGGTCTGTAGGATCCTCTTTTTCTCTTCTGCTTCCTGGCCACAAGGGAGGTCACGGTGGTTGGCAGCCCTGGTGGTTTTGCCCCAGCACACACTTCCAGCTGCGATGAGCTGCTTCCCCACAGCCTCAAAAGCAAGGGGGCCAAGGGACTGCGACCTCAGCAATTGTGATTCATGGTCAACCTTTTTTCTTTATCAGCTGATGGTCTCGGGTAACTCCTTACAGTGTCGGAGAGCTGGCTCATACAATAAAAAAAAAACCCTTCACCAAAAACAGGAATATAAATGTAGATATCTATCCAATAATGGAAAAACAAATAATGTACATGAATATTTATAAACACATGCCTATTACAAATGTATATGCATATTTGAATATGTACATCTATTGCTTATTGCTTTTCTATTATTGGCTATTTAAAGTCATCGCTCTTGTAATATTGGATAGATAGTCAAGATACACTGACGTGGTGATGTTACAATAATAAATAAACCCACTATAAGTGTATCATCATGTAAGAAGTGCGGCTTTTCCTGCAAAGCAATGGCATGCACAGATGACCAATACAGACCCACAGATGTAGACTCTGATGTCTAAATCCTGCCGTCGAGTAGCATGACCTCAACTCAAGCAGGACGATTTATATATAACAGGCAAGAAAGTCAGTGATTTTGCAAGACTGTATTAATTCACTGACTGACTTAGGAATTCCTTCAGGACTTTGTAAACTCTTGCACAGTCTTGAGAAGTGAAAATGTATCTGTGACCTAACCTTTTTTTTTTTTTTTTTATCCCCAATTGTTTTTGCATT
Organism: Callospermophilus lateralis; assembly: GCF_048772815.1. Taxonomy (NCBI): domain Eukaryota; kingdom Metazoa; phylum Chordata; class Mammalia; order Rodentia; family Sciuridae; genus Callospermophilus; species Callospermophilus lateralis. Next base: position 9,379,737 of record NC_135326.1, on the reverse strand, counting down.
CTGGTACCAAGGATTGCATCCAGGGGTGTTTAACCACAGAGCCACATGCCCGGGAGCCCCTTTTTTATTTTTTTATTTCATTTTTATTTTTTTATTTTGCTAAGTTGCGAAGGCTGGCCTCCAACTTGGGATCCTCCTGCCTCAGCCTCCTGAGTTGCTGGATATTTTTTTCAGCTTTTTGTTGTTGTTGTTGTTGTTGTTGCTGCTGCGACCGTATCAGCTGACAAGAGCAATCGGAGAGGAAAAGTCCATTTGCAGGCTCATGGTTTCAGAGGTCTGGATCCATACATGGCTGACCCATTCCGTGACCCTAGAGACACATCTCCCAGGCCACCAAGCCTGGCTTCCTGACCCGCAGTGAGAAAATGGAGTGGGGCGGACCTGAATGGAAACCGGGACGGCAGAGCTGACCGACGGCGTTCCTGCAGTGCCACAGCCGATTAGCCTAAATCTGGACCCACAGCAGAGGCCCCAGGGCTGAATCAACCCCCAGCCTGGCGTGCTCAGTGGGGGAAACCCGCTACGGGGTCCTCTCTTGAAACTCAAGAGCTCTGTTCCTGTGGCTTTCCTGGATCAATCCTCCTCTTGCACACACACCACCGGGTCAGTGGTGTTTCTTCTTCAAGTTCACAAGAATCCAGTAAGAAGAAATGGACGGTGAGCCCCCCAACACTCCCCGGCTACAGAGACCCCACCTCCAGCAGAATCAGAGCCCAGCTTCATCTCATTCCAGTGGCTAGGGCCTCAGGCAGGAGGAACCCAAGTTCAAGGCCAGCCTCAGCATCTCAGCGCGACCCTGTCGCTAAGTGAAATAGAAAGGGCTGGAGATGTGGCTCAGGGGTTTAGCAGGACAGGGGTCAATCCCCGGTATCAAAAGGAAAAGGGGAAAGACTGAAGTTTTGCAGAACAAGATGGCGGCAGGGCCTGGAGGAGGAGAGCGGCTCAGGACAGGGCACCAGGGAGCAGAGAGAGCTCTGTCACCAGGGACAGGACAGAGACCCCCAAGGCACAGCCCAGGGACCCCCTCCTCCAGCCACACCCCACCTGCTGCAGCCACCACCAATTAATCCATTCAAGTGGATTAATCCACTTATTAGGTGGAGGCTCTCATAGCCTGGTCTTTTCACCTCTGAACTTTCTTGCATTGTCTCCACAGGAGGTTTGGGGGCCCATCTCACATCTAAACCGTGGCCCTGGTTTTCAGAAAGCATACAGCCGGGGGATAATGGACGACTCGGCACCATGAAAAGGTATCAGGATCTCAAGATGTTCGGGAGGTCCTGGGTAATATGTGGGTTCACTGTGCCCTTAAAGGTAGAAATGACTAAGGAGGATTTTCAGAGGAAAATCACGCTTAGAAGGAAAGGGACGGAAGATAGACGTTGTCCAACCTAAGATCTAGATGGGCGTTTGGAAACCGGCGGAGTTGAGCCTGGGAGAAGGGATGAGTATGTACAGAGGTCGGATTACGTGGAGGACTGAAGGCTTGCTGGAGAGGTAGGATTTTTCCAGTTAGCCGTTGAGGAGCGAATAGCATATTTTATGTCGGTGGGAAAAGGAGGAAAAATCAGATTTATATTTTAGGACGTTGGCTTTGGTGGTGATATGGAGAGCGAGGGGGAGGGAGGGAGGGATGAGAGCAGAGAAAATCAATGTTCCTGAGACATTGAAGGATGGATGCCCTAGAGAGATGAACTCCTGAATGAGAGAGAGAGAGAGCGAGAGCAAGAGAGAGAGAGAGAGAGAGAGAGAGAGAGAGACAGAAGAAGGAGGAGGAGGAGGAGGAGATGGAGGAGGAGGAGATGGAGGAGGAGATGGAAGAGGAGGAGGAGGAGAAGGAGGAGATGGAGGAGGAGGAGGAGGAGATGGAGGAGGAGGAGGAGGAGGAGGAGGAGGAGATGGAGGAGGAGGAGATGGAGGAGGAGGAGATGGTGGAGGAGGAGGAGATGGAAGAGGAGGAGTTGATGGAGGAGGAGGAGGAGGAGGAGGAGGAGGAGGAGATGGAGGAGGAGATGGTGGAGGAGGAGGAGATGGTGGAGGAGGAGATGGAGGACTAGGAGTTGGGAAGGGGAGGAAGAGGAACTAGGAAGGAGGGTCATAGAGAAGAGAGTGACAGGAGGGAGCCCGGCACGGGCAAGGGGTCATTTCTGAGTACACTCATGGGGGCCCCTTGGGAGGGAGAGTGGGATCCGTGGGTAACCCTGAGAGCGTGACGTGGCCGGTCGGTCGGCTGCTCGGGTAGCAGAGACCTTTCCCGGGGCATGTGACCTGAGAGGAGGGGACACCTCATTCCATTTTTATTACTGCCCGAGTGACCCTTAGGATGCAGGGTCAGACGGAGAGGAAGGTCACACAAAGACGCAGAGCACTGAGGCTCAGAGGAGGAGCTAGTGATGAGTGAGACGGTTTGTCCCAAGAGAAGACGAGAAACGTGATCAATCACCTGGGCTACGCTCGCCGCCCTCCCGGGTGCTGCCATCTTACCACGTCCATCAACCAGGTTAAGATTTGGACCCGGAACTGTCCCTCCAAGGCTCCTGCCTTGAAGTCTTGCTCCGCGGGCAGAGGTGAGGCTCATCGGAGGTGATGGGATCCTGAGGGGCCTCACCTCATCAGTGGACGGATCCATGGATGGCGGGATGGGACTTTTGCTGGGCCTGTGTGCCCTGGAGCAGGACTTGCAGGAACAGTCTCGTCCTCTGTGTCCATGAGAAGTTGCCTCCAAACACCCTCCTGCTCTACTCTGCAGCCACAGGACCTAAAGTGTGGACTGTGAGCCCAGGTAAACCTTTTGTCTCTGTAAGTCGATCGTCTCAGGTGTGCGTGATACAGCCACAGGAAGCAATGAATTGGGGGAGCCAGATATACAGGTAGGCAACACCCCACTCGTCCGGGATTGGCTCATGCACGAGTTCAAAGGGAAAAGAAATCTGATTGAGAACACAGGGCTGACTCGTAGTGATCTGTACTTATTTTGCAATTGCTAGATGTTCTCAGTTTATCAGAAAATATTTAAAGGGTTCTGTTCCCGCATTGGATTTCGCCACGAGATGAAGATATCGGATAATTAATAACATGGACCGAATAAGAGAAATAAACCGGAGGCTCCGCGTATTTGCTCTCTTAAGGTTGAGCAAATTTCATTCTATCTTATTTTATACCCCAAAGTTGCTAAATAAACCTTTTTTTTTTTTTTTTCCCCTTTCAATGATCCAAAGCAAACGTGGAACCGGTCGAGGTTGAATGATCATGAATTTCAAATGAGTGTCAATCACTTAAATGAGATTTTTCTCAAACTCTGTTAATGGACGTCCTTTTTTTTTTTTATATGTGCAAATAGGGACTCAGAAGGGACGTGGAAATGGTCTTCTCTGTTCCCACGAGTTTTGTAACTAGAGCATTTGGTGAAGCTGTTTAAACCTTTAGGGAAATCGGTTAAAATTCATATTTTCCAATAGGGAGGCTGTGGAATCCCCTGATTCTTCTACAGGCATCGGAGAAACGGGTAAAGTGGTCCCCGTCGGGTCAGGAATCCTATCTTGGCGATATCCATCGATGGGTCATTGGTACAAACATACTTATAGATTGATACGTGATTAGGTAGAATCCACGGGTGGATTGGAATATTATACACCTGTGTCAAATGAACAGTTAGTGGAAAGATGGATGGATGGATGGACAGATGGACAGAGGAGATCCACAGAAATCGGTAGGTGAATGATTGGCAGATACAGAAATCAATGGGCAGATGGATGATTGCCTATAGAGACGGGAATGCCGGCTTTAAACCCATCGACGGAGATCTACGGGGAAAATCTGTGGACTTCTCTCATCCTCGCCTCTTACGGGATATTTCAGGAAATCTATATTTAAAAAAAAAAGAAAGTTGAGCAAAATAGGCTCAGGTTCCATAGATGGGCTTTGGTGGGTTAAATCTCTCTTTTCCTAATGAGCCACATCATGAGCTCAGCTGGGAGGGACGGTTCCCTTCTGCTCAGAGGAACACCTCCTTATCCATGGTTTAGGTCAAATACCTGTGGCCAGCGTCCACATGGTCTTCTTCTTTCCCTGCAAGTGCACAATAACGGCTATGAAGTTCCTGGGGTCCCTTCCTCCAATCGCAGGGGTGTCATCTGAAAGCCTGTTTAAATCACTAACAGGCCACAGAGTCATCGACTGTTGTTTCAAGATGGGGAGGGATCTCGTACCCAGAAAACCATCTCACCCTGTGTCAGTCAGCTTTGCGTGACTACAACGAATACCAGAGACGATCAAGTTATAAAGTAGAAAGGTCGGTTGGGGCTCACGGTTTCAGAGGTTCCAGTTGATGCAGCATTGGTGCCTTTGTGTGTTCCGTGGTGGGATCTTGGCTTCTGATTCCACTCTCCCACGAAGGGAGAGCTTGCAGGAGGGAGAGAAGCTCGGACAGAACCAGAGAACGGACGAGATGAGACTGGAATTTCAGAAAATGCTCAACGAAACCAAAAGAGAGGTGGCAAAATACTGTGCGATTACAGGCGAGGGCCCAGGGGACAGTGGAACGATTTACCAAGGGACAGGCATGAAATGGAGCATTATCGTAGACAGGGCATCCTGCCCGAGTCCGTTCCGATGGGCACCAGTGATGGACGAGGTAAATGCACTGGAAAAGCCGTTTAAAATCATTTCAAAGGATTCAAAGAGCCCAACTTCTAGGAGAGAATAAATTCCCACTCCTTCAGTGTGGAAAGAATGTCCTCCCATGTGGAAAGATTAGCCAGTTGATGGGGTGTGGGGGCGCACGCCTGTCATCCCAGCGGCTCGGGAGGCTGAGGCAGGAGGATCGCGAGTTCAAAGCCAGCCTCAGCCAAAGGGAGGCCCTAAGCAACTCAGGGAGACCCTGTCTCTAAATAAAATGCCAAATAGGGCTGGGGACGGGGCTCGGGGGTCGAGGGCCCCCGAGTTCAACCCCTGGTACCAAAAAAAGCAATATGGACCCCTACATGGGTGGGTGGACCATATGAAGGACATTAGGTCAAAATTCAGCGAGGCAGCCGGGGTATAGGGGTGCATCCCTGTAATCTCTGCTACTTGGTGAACTGAGGCACGAGATAAGCAACTTAGCAAGACTCTTTATCAAAAAAAAAGATTTAAAGAAGGACTAGAAATTAAGGTCGATATTAAAGTGCTTTTCTAACGTGTGCAAGGCCCTGGGTTCAGAATAAATGAATAAAATATAAAAATGAGGGGCTCAGGGGCGGATCTTGCTTAATATCTCTAAAGTGTCCATACGGGTGGCGGATTCTCGCGACGGTGCGATATTGATGGAAAGACGCTACCCATCAGCCGCCCTGGGCGATCCGTAGGCAGCCCCTGTCTCAACTATGCGCAGAAAAAATTTTTTTTTTCTCTTTTATTCTAAAGCTGTTCTCAAGATAAAGCTTGTTAAAATAGAGCGTTTTTCAAAAGGCAAAAAATAGGATAATTGTCAAACTGACCTTTTGCGAAATGATTTTGAAACGGGGAAAGTCGACTTTATATTTTTCCCTCACCAACGTGAAGCAAGAAATTGTGACAGAGTCCAATGTTCAGATGCGCTAAATAAACTGTCACGGTAATGGCGGGGGCTGGCTTCATCTCTGAGCCTCCTCTGGGAGGGGGCTGCAGGAAACCGAATTGGAAAATTTGCAAAAATACCTAAAATATGCAAAATACATTAGATATGATGTATAAAGATCAGCTATAACAGGTTAAAATTTTTATTTCATTTTATGTTTTGGTACCAGGGATTGACCTCAGGGGCATTCGACCCCTGAGCCCCCTCCCCAGCCCTATTTTGTACCCCGAGGTGAGCTATTTTTCTCCAAAGACCACAGACCCAACCGGCCACGGGCTGAACCTCCTGGAACCATCAGCCTCCATCAGCCTCCACCAACCTTTCCTTCTTGCAAACTGATCCCCTGAGGTATTTTGTCACAGTAACGTAAAGCTGACCCATGCACCCAACCCTGGCTGGCAGGAGCTGAGGGCTCGTGGGTGCTGTTGGAAAACCCCGATGGCGGCCCAGGGCTTCGAAGCCCTGAGAAAAGCGTATTTTACCTTTCAATTTTTAGGGCCTCGGAAACGGCCCTCGGAAACTTTTCTTGATGGTGTCCCGCTGGACGTTTGGGGTCTCCTTGATAGGACCCATCCTGAATGCCTTCCGGAAGGGTCACAGCTCTCTCTTATCCACACTAGACGTGCCAGGAGGCTTCCTGCGGCGAGACAAGCCCCCCAGGGCTCACCCCCCGGGACCCACTTCCTTCCACCAGGTCCCACCTCAGAGTCGCAAACCCGTCCTGGTCCCTGCCTCCTTCCCTCACTGTCCGTCTGTCTGTCTGTCTCTGCTTCTGTCTCTCCGCTTCATGGTCCCCATCCCCTTCCGCCATGATGTTCTGCTCCACCTCAAGCCACTTGACCTTGAGTCGTCTGAAACCAGGGCTTCGGATGGCCCCTTGAACACCCCGCACCTGATGGCGTCCCCAGGATGGGAGGCAGCAGGTGCGATACTTCAGGAGAGTCTCGGTCGCGGGAGTTGTTGACGGTGTGAACTCTGAACCTGCTCATGTTTGCCACCCGCGAGGCCCTGGCTGCTCCTGATGTGGGGCACGGCAGTGTCCCCGGGTCCCTTCCTCTGCCTGAAACCTGCCTCTTACCTGCGGTAGCTCCTTCCTCACCCCCAGCCTCTCCTGGGACCCCCTCTTGTTAACGAAGGACACGCACTTTGCACTTTGCACTGGGCTCGGACCCCTGGCTTTGGTCTTGCCGCTCAATAAACCTGGCATTCCTTGAAGTTGTCAGGTGTCGGAAACCGATTTTATGTGGTTTTTTTTTTTTTTTTAAATGTTTCCTTTTTTTTTTCTTTTTAAAATTTTGTCCTCATTACAGCTGAATCGGTGTTCGTTTGGGGGACCGTGGATGGGACCCGAGGGTGACCTTTATACTGATTGAATTTTTTTCTGTTTAGGGGAGAGGGTCTCAGCTAATGACTCAGGGCATCTCTACGTGGCTGAGGCTGGCCTCCGACTTTGCATCCTCCTGCCTCAGCCTCACCTGCCCCGTATTCCAGGTGGCTGGCCGGGTGCCCTGCTCTCTGGGTCCCTCCCTGCCTGGGGCGTTTGGTGCCTCTGCCCTTGTCTTCTGAGGACACACAGATACAAGTAAAAATCATAGAATATAAATCATGTTATATTATATATTTAAATACAATGTATTTATATTAATATCATATAAATTATATCATACATTCATATCTATTTTATACTCATATAACATAAATATATGTTATATTGTATAAATATGAATTTATATATTTATCATACATAAATATATAGCATTTGTGAAATATAAATGTCATATTACATAAATATGTAATATTTATCAAATATTGATCTATCATGTTATATCATATGAATATACAAGATTTAAAAATAGACGTGTTACATCACATGCATAGATAATATTTCTAAAATATTGAAGAATCATACGACAGCTATCGATCATACAAACATGTGATATTCAGGTCACACATATTCGTGGATATTTTAAATATATTTATGTGAGTGTTTACGTAGATATTTCTTTGTCACTTGGCACTTTGATCATCTCCGCCCTGCGGCGTCTCAGTGGGCTCTGTATTTGGATCGTGAGGGGGTAAATCGGTTCCCAGCGGCGGACGGCTTGTGTGCAGGGTGGGTCGCTCCTCAGCAGGGGCTGAACCCCACCTGTCCCCGGGGAAAGGCAGAGAGAAGGGAACTACAGAAAGATCCGCAGACTCCCCCAAAACCACGGGCCCATCTGTCGGGACATGAGTTCGAGGTCCCGGGAGCAGACTCTGGGACCTTCAACGCCGATTCGTGGGCAAGAATTGACAAGCAAATAAACCATCGTTCTCCTTCGGACTCGTTTGCAAAAAGATCCTTCCTCGGGATTCTTTTCCTCCCAGTGGAAAAACCATTTCCCCGATGCTCATTTCCTCCCCAAAGATTTCCCCTGATAAAGCGTCTCTGGACACATCTGCGTTCAGCCAAAGAGACATTGTCACGTACCTAACGAAAAAACAGAGACAGGGGATTGCCGGATTGGTTTCTGGCTAAATCAGAGAACACACCCGTTGGGAGTTCTCTTTTCTCTCTTCTTTTTATTTTTATTTATTTTTTTCCTGCAGGTGGGTGGGTGACCTAATGGGTCCGCGACTCCGTGACACTCCATTTGTGTCGTTAGATCTTGAAATGGAGCCAGCAGTTGGGTGTCAATTTGCTTTAACCCGCTTCAACGGGTTCCATTTTTTTTTTTTTTTTTTTCCTTTTAAACAACTTGCAAAAATCCCTGGTTTGGCATCAGGATAGAATAAGTTTTGATTTGTTGATAATAGAAGATAAAAAAAAAAAAAAGAATCGTTCACAGTGTTTCCTGGGAAACTCAAGATACAAAAGGCGTCGGGAAGAAGTCAATTTAAAAATGTTTATTTTTGCACGTCGACATCTGAGCTCTCCCCCGCCCCCGGGGACTGGTGCAGGCAGTTCTCCCCGCTGCACATCAGAGGAGAAGAAATGACCCGGCGTTGGTTCCACAAAGTGGAGTCCTTTATGGAGACGAGTTCCATTCTGCAGGCGGAGTGGACACCCAATGAGGCTGGCCTCCAACTGGCGATCCTCCTGTCTCAGCCTCCTGAGCTGCAGGGAGGACAGGGGAGTCCCGAATATCCACAATGTTGCAAAGAAGCGTTGGCAAGACTCTCTCCTTAGAGGTTCCACGGGAAGCTGCTGACTTTAATGCAATTATTACATCGTGAGACGGAATGATGCTGTCGAGGAAGAGCAGCAACGGGCTCACCTTTGTCGTCCGTAAAAGCACCTTTTTTTTTTTTTTTCTTCATTTTATTCCTCCTCTATGTCTTTCCTGAATCTCACCAAACACAGCAAATGGGAGCCGGGGTCGTCCTCCAGGTCAATCTGTGATTTCAAGTTGCCAACAGCGATTCCGGGAGTGGAATTGCAGGATCATTTTTAAGAACACGAAAGTCAGAAATGGACTTTATTTTACATATTCATCTGCTCAAATCGCTCCAGATGTGTTTTCCCTCCCAGTACTGAATGTCGGGGGGCTCTACCCCTGAGCCCCATCCCCAGCCATTCTTAATTTTTTTTGTGTGTGTCTGTCTGTCTTGGTAAGTTGCTGAGGCTGGCCTTCATGTGATCCTCCTGCCTCAGCCTCCAAAGGGAGGCTGTTGAGAACAGATCTAGGCTGCTTTGTTGGGGTGACTGTGCAACATCGTTTTGCTGAAGTGGAGAAGGGCATCTTTTTATTTCCCCCCCTCCCAGATATTTAGTTGAGATTCCATGTCACCCCAGACAGAACGCCAGTTATGAAGAATACAAGTGACAGTAAAGGTTTGGTGAGGACGTGGGGACAAGGCTCACTCCTACGTGGGCTGGTGGGACTGCAAGTTGGGACAACCACTCGGGAAAGCAGGATGGAGATGCCTCAGGAAAGTCGGAAGGGAACCACCCTGTGACGTAGCTGTCCCACTCCTCGGTTTGCACCCAAAGGACTTAAAATCAGCCTGTTACAGGGACACAGCCACATCCATGTTCATAGCAGCTCAATTCACAATGGCTAAGCTATGGAACCAACTTGGGTGCCCTTCCACAGAGGAATGGATAAAGAGACTGTGGTATATCTACCCAATGGAATATTACTCTGCCATAAAAAAGAATGGAATGATGGCGTTTGCAGGTAAATGGATGGAGCTGGAGAATATCATGCTAAATGAAATAAGCCAATCCCCCAAAACCAAAGGCCAAGTGTCCTCTCTGATGTGCAGATGCTAGTTCATAATTAGGGGGGGCACTAGGGAAGAATCCAGGTGCTTCGGACTAGGCAGAGGGGATTGAAGGAGGGGAGGGGTGTGGGGTAGGGAGGACAGGAGAGTGGATGGGACATTATGACCCTGTGTGCACATAGGACCAAGGACCAGGGTGACTCTAGAACATATACAATCAGAAAAATGACAGATTTTAAGTCAAAGCTGCTTTCTAAGAATGGCTCCAAACTGGTTTTTTTTAGCCCTGTGTTTTCCATCTTTCCTGGAACGCATTCCCCGTGTTTGAACGCGGGTCCCTGAAATCGTTACCTTGTCACGTTTTGTATGATTTTTCCTCTTTTCTTGCAGAAGTTGATGTTATTTCACCAAAGACGGAGTCACCTGCCGTATCGGAAGACCCACAGGAAGGCCAGCAGGTGACCAGGGCGTCCGATCCGAGGGCCCCCAGTCCTGCCTCTGGAAGGCACTTCCGTGCACCCCCCACCCCGCCGAGCTCCGGAAGGGACATTCCCTCTCCTGAATTTCCAGGTGACACAGCGGCCGGCCAACGTCTGGCTTCATACCTGAGGTTCCTGCCTGGAAACTCGGAGGTCCCCACAGATGACGGTGGCCGGCTGCTGTGCACAGGCTCTCACCGAGTTGCCGAGGCTGGCCTCCAACCTTCGATCCTCCTGCCTCAGCCTCCGCAGGGGCTGAGATCACCCCCCGGCACCTGGCTGTATTTTTTTTTATTCCTTTTCCTTCTTAGACCCCATATGGACTGGGCCTTAGAAGGGAGAACGGTTCTTTAAAGACGCAGGACTTTGAGTTTCTGACCTTCCCCGGGTCGAGGGACGGCATTGGGTACCACATCTTTGTCTTCCCGGGATCCCTCCTAATCACACGCTCTGGACACTCACCCCCAAACCTCGGCCGGGTGTCGATCCTGGAAGTGAGCACATTGATCTCTCTCTCTGTCCCTGTCATAGGACAAATGCCAAAGGCTCTGAATGAATGAGCCAAGTGGCCTTTGTGTGGACCAACGGAGCTCGCCCGGCGGGGACCCTATTGAGACATCACCGAGACGGACAGGAGCGTCCAGGGGTGGGCCTGGCATTGAAATCAGAAGGAATCCAGAGTCCTCTCCTTCGCTCCATGCAACCGGCCACGTCACGGCGTTCAGAAAGCGTGTCCAGGATTCTGGGCACCGTGACGGGCACCTGTCAGTCATTCATTAGCACTGCCTGCTGGCCCCCAAGGCTGGACGCCCGGCGGACATTGGGTGAGCTCCTTGCATCTAAAGGAATCCAACTAGAAAGGGGTGCACTGGCCGCCCCCCGGGGTAGGTGGCCCCCAGCGGTGACTCTGAGCCCTGGTTCTCTCTGGCCGAGTCGCTCACGCCTGCAAACCATTCCGCTTGGAAATCTTTTAAAAAAATGAATAATGGTCCCTCCGTTTGCAGGGAGCCATTATTGATACGGAGCGTTGGGTGAAAATTCGGTATTGATCTCTGTGGACCCGATGACAGCGGCTTTATTTCTCATGCAAAGGTCGTAGGTCTGTGGAACTCACCCACTGCAGGAAAAAAAAAAAAAAACGTATTTTAAAAAAATAAAACAGATATATGCATATTTATAGGTGTGCAGAGCTTCTATTAAATATGCACAGGGATTTTTTTTTTCTTATCCTCATTCCCTAAATAATGAAAATACAGCAGCTATTTATGCCGCGTTTGCAGCGTTAGGTGAGCTGACGGATCGCAGGATAATCGCCTATTTGGGAAAAATATCACTAGAGCTTTGGGGGGGGCACCTCGTATCTAAACCCTGACACGGGGGCGTCTTGAACCTGGTCCCGCGATTTCTCAGGCCGGTAAGTAGTCTCTGACCTCAGAGAGAGAGCAAGCCACGTCGGGCCCTTCGCTTGATGAGTCCAGGCCCACCCAGGATGATGTCGCCTGTGGCTAACTCAGGGTCCCCTGACTTGGGACACTAATCTCGGGGGGGGGGGTGGAAATTGTTCATGTCTTCACTCTCTCCGTTGTTAGAGGTGGGCTCTGGCCAAGAGGAAGGAGCCAGATAGGGAAGGAACCACGGGTCGGTGGGTACTGAAGACTGGCTGGACAAGGTGCTGGTAAAGTCTGTACCAATAAAATGTATCGATTGTTGCTGCACAAAACGGCGGACACATGGGTTTAGGTGTGTCCCAATCAGGACGGGCTCCCATTGATTTATAGTCACTGCCTGGATTTCTTTCTTTTTCATTTTTGATCTATAAATGCATAATGTGTTTATATGGAAACACATAAATACACAAGTATCAATATATAAATGCACATTTGTAGATTACTTATATATATATATATGCATGTATCTGTTTTTATAAAAACATGGAATATTTGCATATATGCGTATATAGGTACACAATGATGAATTCATACATGAAATATATGCATATATGTGTTTATGTATTTATAGAGAGATGTACTTCAATTAAATGTATCTCATTTAATGCATAAATCACATACGTGTGTATCTAGGTGATATCTACCTACAAATAGATAAATGCATGTAGGTGCTGTCTATTTATTTGCATTTACATAGGATTCCTATTTCAACTGATGTCTTTTCCCCAACATATAGAGACTTAAAGACACCCAGGATCACAGCCATCGCTTTTAATATCATAAATCAGGTGACAAAATTCTCATTTTTCATACCTCAGTGTTACTAACATTTAGTGTTACTAAATATTGACTTTACCACATCGACCTAAAATGGTTGTTTTGGAGGTAAAAAGGGATGATTGACCGATGCCTATGACTTAGATCCACTTACACGCTAAATTCTGATTATTTTGAAACCTTGTTATCTACTTGTTATAAAGTGGAGGAGGTCTTCAGGAATATTCTGTGAGAATATACATAGAGTTTTTATTTTTGTTGGGGGTTACGGGTACCTTGACCGCTGAGCCACATCCCCGACACTTTTTTCTTTTTGATTTTGAGACAAAGTCTCTCAAAGTTGCTTGGGGCCTTGCTCTATGGCGGAGGCTGGCCTCCAACTGGCTATCCTCCTGCCTTAGCCTCCCGAGGTGCTGAGTTTACGGGCCATTTTGCATCAGAGATTCTATCAGGAGGATTTTTTAAAAAAATGACGGAGTCAGTTAAAATTACAAAAAAAAAAAAAAATTGGTGAAGTACCTATGGTCTCTCTGGCTATTGGCGCCCCACATTCACACTTAGCGGGGGATCAAGGTGAGCGGCACCTCATGTCGACCCAGCCTGGCTGTCACCGAGCGGGAGATCCTGGTTTATGACCTGAATGTGGGGATGTGGGGCAGCCTCAGAGCGAACTCAGGCTCAGGCTGAATTTCTGGAGCACTAACAAGTTGGGAGGATGCGAGGGAGAACTTACACTTTGGATTGCTCAGGTGTCCGTTGCTGTGACAAAATGCTGGAGGTAATCGGCTTCCAAGGAGGGTCGGGCAAGGGAGCAGCCTTCGTGAGGAAAAGCAAGGTGGGACCCCCGGAGCTCAGCCCGCTGTGACTTTGAGAAGGTGCAATGGGAACCCAGGGCCAGGGACTCAGGGTCCTGTGGCCAAGGGCGGCCAGCAGAGGAGTCCAGCATCTTTCGGGGAAGGTCCTGTCCCCCGAGGCTCGGTCTTTGGGCTACGTGAGCCAAAGGGGAGAGGGACCACCTGTGCACAGGGACACGTGTCGGGATCGGGGGTGAACTTCCTGCAGATGTGTCCATCAGAAGCATTGGTTGTTAATGGCGAGTGCAGTAGACATTGCTGCATAGTCTTCCAGGCTCAGGGGTCACAATGGGCTGTCCCCAGTCACTCAGCACGGGGATGAGACCCACTGGGTGGGGGTCCTCCTGGTTATGTTTTGCAGGTGGGGACGTGCCAATGTCCTGAGCTGGCCAACAGGGTCCACTTTGACCTGAGGCTCGATTTCCAGGTTTCCACCCTGAACTCATTTCTCATGATCAACCTCGAGAAATGGGGTGAAATATATCATTATCGATGTTTACATCGTCTCACGTGGTGATGGTGTCAATATATTCATGGACGGGAATTTAAATAAAGGATACAGGCCGGCCTCTCTCGTGGTCCCTCGCTTTAGGACGATGCATGATTTTTCTTTTTTTTTTTTTTTTTTCCTGTAATTTTCGGGAACAAACAACAGGGATTTAAGACGTGCTCCGTCGTTAAACCGCCCGCTGTAGAAAAGTCTGCGGCCAATGGTTTAAAATCGCAATAGGGGCCGGGCGTGATGGTGCATGTCTGTGCGCGCAGCCCTGTGGGAGGCTGAGGCAGGAGGACCGCAAGTTGAGGCCCTGTCTCAAAAACACTAATAAAACAGGGCTGAGGAGGAGGCTTAGGGCTTACCAACCCCAGTGCAAGAAAAAAAAAAAAAAATTGCACTAAGTTTGCACAAGAATCTCTACTGTTTTGTGGCTCAGGAGGGAGAGGCTGGGTCAGAGTGTTGCATTGCATCTTCCAACCGACGGCCGAGCGAGGATTTGGAATGTTTTTAGTGCAGAGAGACGGTCACTCTGGGGCAGGATGCACCAGAGCAGCCCCGTCCTGGCATGGAATCCGCACGCATCCCAGGCCACACAGCAAGCAGCCTGGAGGCTTCCAAGCCAAGCGGTCAGAGCCACCCGTCCCGGGGCCCTGCATGGTCAGGCAGGGACGGTCCAACCCCAGGGTCCGCCCTCAGCCCACAGAAGGCACCTGGCCCTGTGCACAGCTCAGCGTGTTGCCAGGAAGCGAGTCGCTCGCTATTAATTCAATGCCTTCCCCGGTTATTTTTCACGCGGTGGAAATGAGGCTAAAAATAACCCGCAGCATTACATAAGTCCCTTGTGCAGAAATGCAAGGGCTCCCTCCCCTTGTCTCTCCTCGGAGGATCCCACCCCCAGCACCAGCCTCCTCCGGGAACAAGGAACAACAAGGTCATGGGACCCTGTCTGTGGGTCAGGTTCCTGGCCGCCAGGCTCCCCCGGCGGCTCCTGGCTCCCTCCAAGCCCAGCCCTGGCTGAGGTGGGCACAGGGGGACGGGGGCCCAAATCTAGGGCTGCAAACGGTCGGAGGTCCGTGGGTTTCTTTCCTGCATTTTGGAGAGCCCCGATTCTGCAGGAAAGAGACAGAGGGAAAGCGGTCATTGCTTTTCTGGGTCAAGACCCCTGTGCGGACAAACAAAAGAAAAGGAACAAAGAGCCACCAGCTGACAGGGAGGCTGGGTCTTGGATGGAAGAGAATCTTTTTTTTTTTTTTTTTTTTGGTACCAGGGATTGGACTCAGGGGCACCCGACCCCTGAGCCCCGTCCCCAGCCCTATTTTGCGTTTTCTTTAGAGACAGGGTCTCCCTGAGTTGCTTAGGGCCTCACTTTGGTAGAGGCTGGCTGTGAACTGGCGATCCTCCGGCCTCAGCCTCCCAAGAGCCGCTGAGATCACAGGTGTGCGGCACGGTGCCCGGGGAGAATGTCTTGTAAACCCTGAATAAAATGCTCAAAATGAATAGAGGATTTCCACCCAGGGTAGCTGGTTTACGATGACGAGGTTGGCTCCATAGGATTCATCCCTGAAATGGTGAGACTCGCTGGAATCTGTTCAGCAGGCGGGACTCAGGAACAGACGGAAAAAGGGCGGGTCCAGTGGCTCAAATCTGTCTTTTCTCATGGTTTTAGTCCATCTTTGTGATACAAAGAATTAACAAGAACCATTTTAGAGGAGGAGAAGTTGAACTGGGGCTCATGGTGTCCGAGGTCCAGTCCCTGGTGGCTGACTCCATGGCTCTGGCCCAAGGGGAGCAGAACAAGATGGCGGCAGGGCCTGGAGGAGGAGAGCAGCTCAGGACAGGGCACCAGGGAGCAGAGAGAGCTCTGTCACCAGGGACAGGACAGAGACCCCCAAGGCACAGCCCAGGGACCCCCTCCTCCAGCCCCACCCACCTGCTGCAGTCACCACCCAGTGAGTCCATCCAAGTGGATTAATCCACTATTAGTCTACACCTCTCTATAACCCAATCATTTCACTTCTGACCTTTCTCACATTGTCCCGCACGTGAGCTTTTGGGGGACACCTGACATCTGAACCACAACAATAAGTGAAATATTTGGCCACATGGATTTAGGGCAAGAACCGGGGTGTTCCCATTCCCCCCCCCCCCGCCAAAGAATGATACAAATGATAATCGGAAAAACAACAGGATTGAGGGGCTGGGGTGGAGCTCAGCGGTCGAGGGCTTCCCTAGAGGAACAACAGGACTCGTAGGTTTCAGGACATGAAGGAGAGTGAAGGTCCTTGCTTTGTGGGTGGGCCGGGCCACTTACCGGCACTGTAACCGATGCCCTGAGGTAGATCCACTGTAAGGAAAAAAGGTTGACTGAGGATCATGGTTTTGGAGATGGAGTTCGTGGTGGCTCTGTGCCTTGGGACTTCAGGTAATGAAGAACACCATGGCCGGTGGGATGTGGTCGAGAAAACCCGCTCTTCAGAGAAAGAGAGGAAGGGGCGGGATCCCAGTACCTTTTCCAAGGGTGCCATTTTGTTTCTGAAATAACTCTGTTTTCCCATGGATCCTGTCTCCATGTTCAGCCGATCCACATACTTGAGCCCCACTGGTACCCAGATGCGCCCATGGAGAGAAACACCAAGGCTTTGGGACGACTGGGGACGTCACATGGGTTTGGTTTTCTGACCCAGTGTTTTCTTCATACATACATACTTACTGCCAAGGACGGAGGAGTATTAGGCACTCAGGAAAAAGTCCGCTGGCTGGGCCGAGAGGGCACCATCTGCTCATCAGTCCGTGAGTCAGAAAGAGAAGCTGATAGAATCCCGTGGGATTCGTCTCCTTTCTCTTGTTGGACTCCACAGGCTCCGGGTCATGGAGACTTCATAGCGGGAGAAAAACTCGATGTTGGCAGGACCTAATGTGCGTGGTTATCTGAGTGAGGGCGGCCTCCTGTGGCGTTCAGTTGGGTTCTGGGTTCTTCCTCCGGGAGCCTGGAAACGCAGGCGGTATTTTAAAGCATTTGATGGGAAAAATTTAAATCGTGGTGTCAGGGAACTCTGGGCGGATCGATCGTCAGTCCCCGGACGTTTCATACACGGTGTGGATCTTCATCCAAGGGTAGTCTCCTCCTAGTTTACCCCTGCTTGAGATACAGGATTGGCTCTAATACCTTCCACATCTCGAGGAGAACATTTGGACTTTGGCTTTGGGGACGGGTTCATCTCACTCAGCATGATGGGATCTCCAGCTCCAGCCATTTACCTGCAAATGCCATCACTTCATTCTTCTTCATGGGTGAGTAATATGCCACGGTGCAGATATACCACAGTCTCTTTATCCATTCATCTATGAAAGGCATCTGGGCTGGTTCCATAGCTGGGCTATTGTGAGTTGAGCTGCCATAAACATGGATGGGGCCGTGTCCCTGTCGTGGGCTGATTTTAAGTCCTTTGGGTATAGACCACAGAGTGACGTAGCTGGGTCGATTATGAACGGGCGGATCTGGAGAATGCATTTCCCGCGGCTGTGGCTCCAGTTCCAACGGGGGCGTGTGACTCACCGCCCAGACCTTGGACAACCAGGAGAGGACCCACCCTGAGCACAGAGGCTGGTTCCGGAATCGTCACGTGACCCAGAACTTGAACAAGGTCAATGGGAATTTGCACGTGGCACACAGACCCGACCCACGTGTGAAGGGGACCGCCCTGGGATGCTGGAAGAGCTAAGCACTCTTCCTCCTCTCCACCCCTCCACCATGGTGTCGTGCCTCCGCTAAGGTCCCACACAGTGGAGTCAAAATGAATTTTTTTTTCTCCCCTAAGTTGCTTTTCTCTGGTGTTCTGTTACAGTGATGTCACGCTGACGGGCACATGGACGTCTACCTGTCTTCAATATCCACAGGGGCACGTCTCCCCAGGGGAGCATCTCTATTAAGGCTCTGCCAACTTGTGGTCTCCTCCTTCAGGACCCTCCAGGATCGCAAGCTCCCAGTGAACAGCGCTATCTGCCCATCAATGGGGACGCTTTGACAGAGCCGTCCCTCAACACAGTGAGGCTGAGAGACTTCTTTGAAATATCTGACGGACTTTGCCCTCAATGATTTCTAGAGTTTCACAAGCGAACAAGTTCCTATGCCCAATGCCACACAATGTCGTCAGGGGTGCACTGGGAGGTTGCCTATGTTGGGTATTTTCAAGGATTTTAACGCACTTTCCATTCTTCCGTTTCCCCCCAGTTCCTGTCTACTCTCTTCACAGGAGACGGAGCATCTGGGCTGCCTTTTATTCTGTCCCAACAATGCTATTTTTGTTGTTGTTGTTGTTATTTTTGTTTTTGCTATTTTTTTTTTCTCTTTGTCTTAGGAATATTGACAGATCGTCTCTGGGAAATGGTTTGTTTTGGTTGGAAATGATTTTAGTGGTGTGCGTTTCCTTCCTGGATTGTCAAAAGGCTTTCATTTAAAGTGGGTTCCGCTGCCTGGAGTCTGCTCTTGTTTCGTGACACAGATATTTTGCGTTTGTGCCAACATTTCTCTTAGAGGAAACAGTGTTTTCCTGTAATCCTGCAACTCCTCGATAGAAGGCATGTTTTTTTGTCTCCTTGAAGGGAAAATAGGTCTCTTCACACAGCCGAGAAGATCCCCAGGTTATAAAACCCCTTCAACGTGACCCATGTATTTTGTCTTTCTAATTTTTTTTTACAGGATTTTTTTTTTAAAGGAGAGTAATCGCAAAAAAATTGGCAGATAGCAAAGAAGATAAAATTTCAATCAAACCTTTGGGCGCTTAGAGAGTGGAATAAGATGTAAATCATTTAAAGCTTTATTTCGATACATTTAGAAGTAAATGCCTTCTTTAGAGATCAATCGCATTAATTTTTTTAGGTGTGACAAACTAGAAGCGCGTTTGACAAAAAAAAAAAAAAAAAAAAAAGGCGCCACCCCTTAGCCCCAAAGGTCTTTTGAAAACCAATTCCAGTGACTCAGGAGGCTGAGGCAGGAGGATCGCAAGTTCGAAGGCAGCCTCGGCAGCTGAGCCAGACCCTGTCTCACGGTGCAAAATAATCAGGCTGGTGACGGAACATCCGTGGGCTCACGGAAAAGCAAGAAGTCTCGCCGCGGACATTTTTGCAGGCGCGAGAAGCAAATGCAGATTCGATGGAGCTCTGGAGATAGAGGCTCATTGGATGTGACGACCCGTCGGTGTCATTCGAACACTCTGTGAAAGTGGCATTGTCATGCCGTCTACACCTGCCATTATCTTACCGCAGAAGAAAAAGGCACAGCTCGGCACACGTGGCGTCACGGTCCATTTCTTGTGGTACAGAAGGGTGTTGGAGGGGTTCAGGTACACGCGTTGAGCTGTACCCCGCGAATATTCATTAAGAAAGTCCAGAGAAAAGCAGTGCATAAGTTTTAAACGGCGTTGGGTCCCCAGTAGGGTGAAAAGATCTTGCGCTCTCCCGCTCTGTCCTGCCTAGAACGCGAATCGTGCCTTTGGCCAATGTTTCCGCCCTGTATATGCTACCTCCCTGGTATCGGTGGTATCCCATCAGGTGCTATGGGGTGGGTGAGGACGTTCCCAATTTCCTTTCAACTCGGGAGGCTGAGGCAGGAGGATGGCGAGTTCAAAGCCAGCCTGAACCAAAGTGAGGCCCAAAGCAGCTCGGGGAGACCCTGTCTCTAAATAAAATGCAAAATAGGGCTGGGGTATGAAAAAAAATTGGGTTTCTTACTGAAGAGGAGCAGGACTGTGGTTTATAACAATGTATTCTGCATTATAATGTATTTTTTAAAAAAGAAGAGGGGAATTTGTGGGCTTCCAATGCAATTAAATTATGAAAGGCTCAGGTGACGAAAATACTAATTGGTCTCATTATTTGCCTGTGTCCGATCCTGATCCCGTTTCCCATAGATGCACCCAGTTATGTGCTGAATACAGGTGAATTTCAAAAATGGCAGAGAAACTTGAGAACATTCTGAATGCCAGGTCCATTTAGAAATAAAAACCATGTCATAGTACTTAGTTAATAGTACATCAAATAGCATTTGTCATATTGAATTTATCTATAAGATAATACAATACAAAAGATAATTGCATGTTAATATTATTTCACTCAAATAACCATATCATGTGACTATGCATTTATTATTATTTCAGATTTATGGAGAATATGACCCATCAGCTCTTGGCATGTTAGTATAAAGCATTTCATTAAAATCACCTTGGAATACTCGTCTTTATTTATTATAACATGAAATTTACATACAACAGATCAATCCTGTGCACGTTAATATAAAGCATTTCATTAAAACAACGGAATCATGTGAACTGTTTTTATGAAAAGCAGCTCCAGGAGGGGATGAGGGGGGGCGAGCGGGCCTTGGGGTCTGCAGACGATGGCGAGAAGCTTTGTAACCCTGGGTCCTTGGCCGACTGCAATCATGGCGGGGAGGAAGGTCGACCAGTTGCCTGCAAATTCTGGAACCTCCCAATAGCACGGTCTGTTAGGAATCTGCCAATGGATTAATCCACCACTCAGCCACATCCCCAGCCCCTTTTTATTTTTTTATTTTGAGACAGGATCTCCCTAAGGCGCTCAGGGCCTGGCTCAGTGGTTGAGGCTGGCCTCCAACTTGGCATCCTCCTGCCTCAGCCTCCTGCATTGCTGGGATTACCAGCGTGCACCAGTGCGAAACTCGTCAGCGTGGTTATTTTCCAATGATGACCAGTTGGAGAAACTTAATGGTGAAATACCTTTCTGCACAATAATAATACATAGGAAAATAGAAAGGAAGAAAATAGGATCTACAATTCGGCCAAGTAGCCTCTCCCTGGATTCATCCAGTATCCAGTGGGACAGATTTTGGATCTCTGGGAAGAAATGGTGAATCCCTAAATTCCACGGGCAGATGTGGCAGAAAACACACCTTAACATGATAAATATTGTATGTTGTGAAGATTTCAATTCCCCGCAAGGCAGCTGGATGCAAATCCATTCAAAATATCAAAGTTGTTCATTGAAATGTCTCCAAATTCATTTGCAGGAATTTGCTTTGTACAGGAGAAAAAGAAAATGTTGAGTGTGAACTGACTTTTCAAGGTACGTATGTGCACACGACACTGTCCACACGCATATGTCCATCTAAAGGGGAATAATTTCCGGTCCTGAAATACGCACCTCCTTCCCTAATTCCAGCTTTATTTTTAAGAATTGGAAAAAAAGATGAAAAATCTCCAAAGAGTTTCCTCTTCGTCCCTTTGCAATTTCTAATTTTATCTGATCAAAAATTCCTGATTGTCTTAGGTTTACTCTGTGTTCCTTTGTAAAGCAGCAGGGAGAAAACTCTATGCTTCACTGTTTTCTATCTCGAGAGTCTGAACCAGGGGAGGAATGGATCGTTGTTAAAGGAGGAGACCAACTGACGGTTCGACTGGGAGCCATTTCTTCTGCGCAGAGCGAGGGAGAGTAGACCCAGTGGACAGAAGGCGCTGATTTGATGTCCGCGGTGAGCAAAGGTTCGCGTTTGGCTCCCTAGACCTGGTCGAGGTCCGTGGAGCTGTTGACTTTGAATTGGAGGCTGGAGGCCACGTCTCTGGGCGGGTGGTCAGGGATAAGGAAGCATCGGGGGTGGGGGGGATTGGTAGCAGGTGGGAGCCCCCAGATAGGGTCCCAGGGCACGGATGGCGCTCTTCTTCCAATGCGTGCGTCTCCCCAAATTCAAACGGTGAAACCTTTTATAAAAAGAGACCCCAGAGCCAGGTGCGGTGGGGATCCCCTGAAATCCCAGCTCCTGGGGAGGCTGAGCCAGGAGGATGGCAAGTTGGAGGCCAGCCTCAGCAACTTAGCCAAGCCCTACGCAACTCAGAGAGACCCTGTCCTTATTCATTTATTTT
Source organism: Callospermophilus lateralis (assembly GCF_048772815.1). Lineage (NCBI taxonomy): Eukaryota > Metazoa > Chordata > Mammalia > Rodentia > Sciuridae > Callospermophilus > Callospermophilus lateralis. Next base: position 9,357,989 of record NC_135326.1, on the reverse strand, counting down.
TAAAAAATATTTATTTTTTAGTTTTAGTTGCACACAACCCCTTTATTTTACTTATTTTATTTCTATGTGGTGCTGAGGGTCGAACCCAGGACCTCACCTTTGCTGGGTGAATCCTCTACGGCTGAGACCCTGTGTTTAAATAAAATATTTTTTTTTTAAAAAAGGGCTGAGGATGTGGCTCACTGGTTAAGCACCCCTGGATTCAAACCCTGGTTAAAAAAGAAAAAAAAAACAAAGTTAACTTGTGTGTGTAAATGTATTTTTTTTCCTCGTTCGATTTCTTCTCAATGTCTATTTCTAAATATCAGGTCCATATAAATGAGCTTAAACTCATTTTAAAGACGAAAGCGAACCATTTTGGAGAAACGAAGACACCTTATGGTAATCCACTGTGCACACCCACTGGTAAAAGTCTCAGGGTAAAATTTTTCTAGAGTCTGATTTTTTCTTTTTTCTTCAACGCTGAACGTCTTGATGTCTTTATCAACCCTCGGGTTGAATGGGAAGAAAAAAATGTGTTGTATGCTCCATGAGTGATATTCCATTAGTCAAAAATTTTATTGTGTCTGTGCATCTCTCACCATCATCAACAGAAAATGGATCAGAAGGCTTTGCACCACGCGTGGATCGCAACAATTAAAGGGAATTTTCAGAGTGATTTACTTACTGTCTGGTCTTAATTATAACGGTGACAATGAACTGATGAGTGATTTCAGGAATTTACCGAGAATATATTGATACCAACCACTCTTTTCTCTCTCTCTCTCTCTCTCTCTCTCTCTCTTTGGGTGGGTACCACGGATTGAACCCAGAGCTCCACGACTGAGCCACATCCCCGGCCCTTTTACACCCTTTATTTTGAGGCACGGGCTCCTGAGTTGCTCAGGACCTCACTAAATTGTTGAGGCTGGCCTCCAACTTACCAGCCTCCTGCCTCAGCCTCCCGAGTCGCTGGGAGTACAGTTGTGCACCACCTTGCCCGCTGATTTGTGGTACTTGGTGACGGTGCATCACCAGATGGTACCACTGGTCCCTGTCTCTGAGATGCGTTGAATATCTTAAAATACGTTTTTCTTCGTAGATGAACACAAGACCTTCATTTTATTTTTATTTTATTGTGCTGCCCGGCCCATGAACATTTAATTTCCTTACACACCGAGCCTCACCCCCAGTCCTTTTTACGATCATTTTTATAGGGTCTCGCTAAATTTTGTTGCTTACGTGTTTACGGCAGAGCGTCTTCAATCTCTACGACGCCGTGAAGAAACTTAGCGGTATTATAAGTAAGGCTCTCCCATGCCAAGTCCTTTGATCTCAAGGGTATAGAATTTATTATTATTATTCTTATTTTGCTTGAAGTTCCCAACAATAAAGATCTCTCCTTGGAGTTAGAGCTGAACTGAGTGGATTGCGTGGTTTTGCATGCCTAAAATTTCAGTTTTGATTCTAAATCAAAGTCCAGGAGCCAACACGTTAGTGGACATGACATTATTAGCCTGCGGTAGCACGGCCTTGTTTGGGATGCAAAGCCAGACGTGAAGCTGGAAAAATCAAATGATTCATTGTCACGCGCTCTCTGGGAAAGGAGTGCGACGGAGACACCTGTGGACATGACTAAGCAAAGTTGAAGTGACTTCCAAGAAAGAGCTACGGCGCCCTCTGGGTGGTTCAGCACCTGTGGGTTCCATCAACAGAAATCCTTGTTTAATAAAAATACAACCGAATGGTTGAAACTCTCGA